>NC_091952.1:249868498-250020998 GCF_031021105.1 Erythrolamprus reginae
ATAAGACTATGTAAATATGAATATTGAACACAAAATAATTATCTATAGATAAATGTTTGAAATGAATATACAATAATATATATATCCTACTGTATAAAAAGATTGCTTGCCTCATACCCCTTCTATCTTTCCTTTTGTATTCCCATTCCCTTTCCCCATTCTTAATAAATTAATAAAGTATATTTTTAATAATATTCTATGAACTCTAAGATTCATCAAATGCGCTGACCACTAAAGAAGGTATAGTTATCAATGTTCGGACCAATTGCATAAGAAATTATTTGAATGGGTGATAGTAGGAAGCAGGCATCTGCCTGGCCTGCCGAAATCCATCTATTATTATTCCAAAATAGCCGCTCAACTACAAAGAATAAGTAGATTTTAAAGGGTGAGAATTTGGCTTCAGGTGCTCATTAAGCAATCTGTTGTTGGCTTTGAAGAAAGAATATTATGAACAGAGAGAGCAAGACAATTCAGCAGCCCAACATCTAGACCTCATTAGTGCTTTTTTTTCCCAAACTTGAAATTGAAATGATACCAATAGAATATAATTTTTGTAGCTCACAGTTCAATTGTGCAGTCCTTGGCAGGGGTGGGCTGCCCAGGGTTCGCTCAGGTTTTTATTTATTTAGATTAGATTACGGGGCACCCCTGCGAAATGACTGAAATGGATAACAAAACGTTGTGAGACCGGAAGCTCAGCTTACTTCTTTGTGGCCTCCAAGTTTTTTTCCGGGCACCGGCGATAGAATCTGCCACAAAATAATTGAGACTTTTAAAAAATGCCCTGGGACACAGGACAAATGGCTAAAAATTGTGGCTGTCCTGCTGAAAGCGGGACGTCTGGTCACCTTAAACTAGACACAAGAACAGGTTTTTCTCAATGCCATCACTCTGCTAAACAAGCAATTCCCTCAACACTGTCAAACTATTTACTAAGGCTGCACTGCTATTAATCTTCTCATTGTTCCCATCATCCATCTCTTCCCACTTATGATTGTATGACTGTAACTTTGTTGCTTGTACCCTTATAATTTATACTGATATTGTTTCCTAGTATGATTGGATTGCTTATTTGTATCCTATGACAATCGTTACGTGTTGTAACTCATGATTCTTGATAAATGTATCTTTTCTTTTATGTACACTGAGAGCATATGCACCATGTTGTGGTTAGCTCTGGCCCAGCTCCTGCCCCAAGGACTGTGGATGTGGGGGAGACATCTACATGCTGCAGGCCTGTTTTGCCCCCAGTGGAATCTGCTGATGAAGGCTCCTCTGACCAAGAAGACATGAGTGACAGGGAGGAGGAGAGTGTGGCAGACAGCTCAGAAGGAGATCAATTATCTAGCTCCTCCTTGGATTCAAAACAAGAGTTAATGATACAGCCACGCATGAGGAGAGCGATGCATAGGCAGCAACAACTGAGAGATTATTATCAAAGAAAATGAGGCCACCTGTGGTTGGGTGGGGCTGTGGTAATTAGCGAGGCTGCTATAAATAGCAGCCTGTGGGTTTGGCCATTGTGGAGGATTATCTGATCGTTGTGTTTCGTGACTGCTTTACTGTCTTTGACTTTTTGTGTGCTGATTTTTCCCCGCTTTGAAACTAAACCAGAGCAAAGTGTGTTTCACTTTGTGAAAGAAGAAGGACTGTGAATTGCCTCACAGCTGCAAGCTAAATATCACTGAACTGATAAGGGACTTGTACAAATTACCAGTTTGTTTGGAGATGAGTGCTCTTTGCTATACCAAAAGAGGGCTTAGTTTAAGTGAATTTTCATTATAAAGAACATTGTTTTGAATTTTCAAACATGGGTGTGTCTGAAATTTGTACCTGTGAATTTTCAGGAGGAGTCTACCAGAATGCCCGACAGAACACACCAAAGACAAATTCCTTTTTTGACCAATCACACTTGGCCAATAAAGAATTCTGTTCTGTTCTGTTTCTGTTTCTGCTGACTGCCAACTGTCTGCAATTTGACAGATTGAATCTCATCAGGCTCAAGGTTGACTCACCCTTCCAGCCTTCCAAGGTCAGTAAAATGAGGACCCAGATTGTTAGGGGCAACATGCTGACTATAAAAACTGCTTAGAGAGGGCTGTAAAAGCACAGCAAAGTGGTATATAAGTCTAATGGTATTGCTGTTGCAGATTTAATTTTAGTTCAGACTACTGGACCACCTACTTCAAGGATATCTACATTGCTTAGCAATGTTTTTCAAAGGTTTCAGTCCAGTTTGAAGATCCTAGGAATGATCAAGATATTCTGTCTAACTAATCCAGAATGAATAATTATTCTGATTCCGCCCCTTCCTTTATCCAGCTTAAAGTTAAATGTTCACAAGTCTGTTGGATCTTTGTCAATTTCATGTATGTGTTCTTTGATAGGTTGGTACTTTCCATTTATCTATCTATCTATCTATCTATCTATCTATCTATCTATCTATCTATCTATCTATCTATTTATTGTTAGAGTTGAAAGGGACCATGAAGGCCATTGAGTTCAACCCCCTGCCCAAGCAGGAACCCTATAGTACACCAGTCAAGTGGCAGTTCAATCTTCTCTTAAAAATGTCCAAAGTGTCGGAGTTCACAACGTCCGCTGGTAGGTTGTTCCATTGGTTGATCGCTCTGACCATCAGGAAGTTCCTCCTTATCTCCATGTTGAATCTCTCCTTGGTCAGCTTCCAGCCGTTGTTCCTCTTCCGGCCCTCTGGTGCCCTGAAGAATAAAGTGATCCCCTCCTCTCTGTGACATCCCCTCATATACTTGTAGACTGCTATCATGTCCGCTCTGAGCCTCCTTTTCTCTAGGCTATCCATGCCCAGTTCCCTCAGTCTCTCTTTGTAAGTCTTGGTTTCCAATCCCTTAATCATCTTGGTTGCTCTTTTTTGCACCTTCTCCAGAGTTTCAATGTCTCTTTTGAAGTGTGGTGACCAGAACTGAATACAGTACTCCAGGTGTGGTCGGACCAGGGCGTAGTAGAATGGTATTAAGACTTCCCTGGTCTTGGAGTGTATTCCCCTGTTGATGCAGCTTAGGGTTGAGTTGGCTTTTTTAGCTGCTGTTGCACATTGTTGGCTCATGTTTAGTTGATTGTCCACCAAGACTCTGAGGTCTCTTTCGCAGTCGCTACTGCTAAGAGGGGTTTCTCCCAGGCTGTATGTGTTTTTCTGCCTAGGTGAAGGACTTTGCTCTTGTCGATGTTAAACATCATTTTGTTGGTGTGGACCCACTGTGTTAGTCTGTCTAGATCTTTCTGTAATTTGAGCCTGTCTTCTAGGGCAGTGATTTTCAACCTTTTTTGAGCCGCGGCAAATTTTTTACATTTACAAAACCCTGGGGCACATTGAGCGGGGGGGGGGGGGCTAAAAAAAGTTTGAAAAAAAATTCTCTCTCTCTCTCTTCCTCCCCTTCACTCTATTTCTTTCTCCCTCCATCTTTCTCTCCCTTCCTTCCTCTTTCTCTCTCTCTCTCCATCCCTCTTTCTTTCTCTTCCTTCCTTCCTCTCTTTTTTGCTCTCTTTCTCTCTCCCTCCCTCCCTACCTCCCTCTATGTCTTTCTCTCTCTCTCCTTCCCTCTCTTTCCCTCTCTCTTGCTTTCTTTCTCTCTCTCGCTCTTTCTCTCTCTTGCTTACTTTCTCTCGCTTTCTTTCTCTCTCTCTTGCTTTTTTTCTCTCTTGTTCTCTTTCTCTCTCTCTCTTCTTTCTCTCTTGCTTTCTTTTTCTCTGAGCTTCGCGGCACACCTGACAATGTCTCGCGGCACACTAGTGTGCCACGGCACACTAGTTGAAAAACACTGTTCTAGGGTATTGGCTACCCCTGCCAGCTTGGTGTCGTCTGCGAATTTGATCAGTTGCCCTTCTATTCTTCAATCAGAACAGTGTTATAAAGCTTAGAAGGAGCGCCATCTATATTCCTTGATTATGCCAAATGTAGGTTGGCTTTCTTTCTGCTAAATATAGCTTTCTAAATATGTTTCTAAACCTTTCTTTCAGAAATATGCAGAAATGCATAGTTTTCCCCCTAAGGCATACACACACTATCTTACAACTTACATTTTAATGCATATCTTTCCATGTAAAATTGCTATTTAGTTCAGGAAAATTAGAGACACAAAGGCCATTTTACCGTCCATGTACCTAAAGCAATATTCTGAGCCATATTGGTTTTTTTTTAATTTTTATAAATGTCTATTTTAAGAGTTCATAAAACAAACTACAATCCTTTCATCCACAATTATTATGCAAAACCTCCTCTATGGTATGCAACTCTTAATGTCATTAATTAATGCACGTCTCCTCCCCTGCTATTTTTCTATATTCTTTTCTGTACAATCTTCTCCTTTGAAGAAGGAAAAAAAATGCAATGCATTTTTTTTAAAAAAAACCCAGCAGCAATAGCGTGAGTTCTCACAATATATTTAAAGTTTACTGACCTTTTATCTGCTTCTAAAAACCAAGAAGGACACACAGTTACATCCCAGTAATTTCTTTTATTGTTCCTCAGCTATAGACAAAAATATTTGCAAACTAAAGCAAACTACTTGTGTCATTAACGTTATACTCTGAGAACTCTGAGAACTTCTAGGGAGGAGTTATCTTGATCCACTTCCTCCCAACCAAGCTTTGGTCCAAGCTTAGAAATACTTTTTTCAGTCAGACAAAACTCCATGCAAATGGATAGACAGATTCATGGTTATTTATTTATTTATTCATTCATTCATTCATTCATTCATTCATTCACTCACTCACTCACTCACTCACTCACTCACTTACTTACTTACTTACTTACTTACTTATTCAATCATTCATTTATTCATTCATTCATTCATTCATTCATTCAATTTTTATGCTGCCCTTCTCCTTAGACTCAGGGCGGCTTACAACATGTTAGCAATAGCACTTTTGAGCAGAGCCAGCATATTGCCCCCACAATCCGGGTCCTCATTTTACCCACCACGGAAGGATGGAAGGCTGAGTCAACCTTGAGCCGGTGATGAGATTTGAACGGCTGACCTACAGATCTACAGTCAGCTTCAGTGGCCTGTAGTACAGCACTCTACCTGCTGCGCCACCCCAGCTCATACATTCCAAGTGTGTCGGTGGTTATTGAAACAGATGTCCAAGAGCCGCCTCTATGTTGGTTGAGGCAGGCAGTACCATTTGTTGGATTTCAAGGGGAAAGGAGGGTTTTGCCTTCTCTTTCTGCTCAAGATCCCTATGTACAATTGGTGGCCCACTGTGTGACAAAGAATGCTGGACTCGATGGGCTCTGGCCCGATTCAGCAGGGCTCTTCTTATGTTCTTATGTTCTGAACAAAATCTTGCAAGGGGATGCACACGAGAGAGAGATTTCGGTGATTTTTTGCTTTCATTGCTAAAAACCCAGCTTCTACGCATACATAAAAGCAAAAAACAGTTTCTCTGTGTGCACATAATTGAAAAACAAGATGGTGTTGCCTATGGCACCACCGCGAGAGGCATGTCCAGCCACCCATCACTGCCTGTTCAGCAAGCGGGGAGAAACTCCTAAGAGGTCAGTATGGGGTGAGTACAAGTGCACTAGAGTGCCTTCCGTCCCCTGTCCTATTACTCTCCTATATCTCCTATACCTTTCTTCTATTCCTATATCTCTTCCTCTATTCTTTCATTGATATGTTCTATTACTATGCCTTCTTTTCTATCCTTTCTTAGATATTTTTATTTTATTTTATTTTATTTTATTTTATTTTATTTTATTTTATTTTATTTTATTTTATTTTATTTTATTTTATTTTATTTTATTTTATTTTATTTTATTTTATTTTATTTTATTTTATTTTATTTTATTTTATTTTATTTTATTTTATTTTATTTTATTTTATTTTATTTTATTTTATTTTATTTTATTTTATTTTATTTTATTTTATTTTATTTTATTTTATTTTATTTTATTTTATTTTATTTTATTTTATTTTATTTTATTTTATTTTATTTTATTTTATTTTATTTTATTTTATTTTATTTTATTTTATTTTATTTATACGATTTTTATACCGCCCTTCTCCTTAAACTCAGGGCGGCTTACAATATCACTTTTGAACAGAGCCAGCCTATTGCCCCCACAATTTGGGTCCTCATTTTACCCACCTCAGAAGGATGGAAGGCTGAGTCAACCTTGAGCCGGTGATGAGATTTGAACCACTGACCTGCTGATCTACAAGTCAGCTTCAGTGACCTGCAGTACAGCACTCTACCTGCTGCGCCACCTCGGCTCTTATATATTTTACTATGAGTATCTCCTCTATAACCTTCATCATGTATTTTACTATGTATATATATAGATATATACCCACTAAAACCCTCATTGTGTATTGGACAAAACAAATAAATAAAAAATAAATACTAGGTCTGAAGTGGCAGAAACCCACCTCTGCCCTAAACCAGGAATTTAGTATTTTCCTTTCCACTTTTCCTTACTTCCACATGCAGAAAAACTCCAGGCTCTTTAAACAACTTTGTCTTCTTAAGGTTATCCTGTTTTGGCTGGAAAGACATATATTTTTATATATATATATATATATATATATATATATATAATATGTACATAAATTCATAGTGGGATATTTCAGCCTCGCCCCAGGGCTCCTGATGAACCAGACACAGCGACTTGTCAAAGCAATCTTAAATAATAGGTAGTGATTGGTATGAAATTACTTTACCCCACATGCTGCCTACCAATTATGTGTGATTAATCAAAAGCATATGACTCCTGCAGGAAACACACTGGTACTGCCAAAAGGGGGGGGGGGGGAATAAGGAGAGAGAGAGAGAGAAAACAAATCTTTAATTTAGCTGCAATATAAACAAACAAAGTGGAGAAAGGGAGCTGATCCCTCAGCGCTGATTTGCATAATGAAAGGCTATGTTTGGGGAGATCAAAACCTATCAAAAAGCAAAAAAAAAACAACCCCACAATTCTGGAGCTTACTGTTAATCACACCACGGACAAACAAGGAGAGTGGAACTGTGCAAGGTTAACCTGCTTCAAGCAATTTCTTCCCACCAAACACAGCCTTTGTTTCTATCAAGAGTTTGGCTCTCATTTGCTTCATGCAAATCATCCAGCTGGCTTGGAGCATATCTTTTTTTTGCAAGAGGCTGTTGTTATTATTATTGTTATTATTATTAGATCGTTTCCATTAGGTTTGGTTTTCCCTTCTTGGATGAGCAAACCGGAAAGCAGAAAGGATCGGGGGGAGAAATACCCTTCGTCACATCAAACTAATATTCCAGATATCAGATTTTTAATCAGAGACAGCTGGTGGAAAATAAAATGCAAAAACTCATAATCCTGTTTGTCAATAAGAAAGACAAAGGAAATCTGGATAGTGGACGGAGGTGGAGGTACCTAAAGACAGGAGAACAGAAGAGAGAAAAGAAGAGAAGGAAGAGAAGAGGGAACAGAACGAAGAGAAGAGAAGAGAAGGAAGAGAAGAGGAGAGGAGAAGGAAGAGAAGCAAAGGAAGAGAGAAGAAGAGAAGAGAAGGAAGAGAAGAGGAAACAGAAGGAAGAGAAGAGAAGAGAAGAGAAGGGAGATAAGAGAAGAGAGAAGGGAGAGAAGAGAAGAGAGAAAAGAAGAGAAGGAAGAGAAGGAAGAGAAGATGGAACAGAAGGAAGAGAAGAGAAGGAAGAGAAGAGAAGGAATGGAAGAGAAGGAAGAGAAGAGAAGGAAGAGAAGAGAAGGAAGAGAAGAGGAGAGGAGAAAAGAAGAGAAGGAAGAGAAGAGAAGGAAAAATGAGAGGAGAAGAGGGGAGGGAAGAGAAGCGAAGAGAAGGGAAAGGGAACTGAAGAAGATAACAAAATGCAAAGACACACAAATAGAACAATGGTGTGCTGTTATTGGGTTGCTGCTGCTGCTGTTTTTGTTGTTGTTTTGCTTTTTTAAAATTGAGCTTTTTTGAAAGAGTTCCAGTTGTTGGCCCACATTAAAATTTGGCACTCCTAAGCAAGTGTCTGCTTGGCCTTAGCTCAGAGCTGGACCTGTGTCTAGGTAGGTTTTCTGGCAATAATATGGAAGTGACTGGACATTGGACATTTTTCTTGGTCTCTGTGTGGTGTGAGGACCAGCTTGGTATAATGGTTAAAAGCCAGAAAACAGAGTCTCACCTCGGGCATGAAAGCTCCTGGGCGACTTTGGGCCAATCCCCATGAAGCTGTGAATTCTATTCCTGCTTTGGGCCTGAAAGCTTTTGAGTGATTTTGAGCCAATCACCAGGCATCTGTGAATCCTGGGCCTGATCTAAGTATTGCCCACAAAATTATATGCTGCAATGTCCTGCCTGTCAATGACTACTTCAGCTTCAACCACAACAACACAAGAGCACATAACAGATTCAAGCTCAATATTAACCGCTCCAAACTTAACTGTAAAAAATACGACTTTCGTAATTGAGTTGTTGAAGCGTGGAACTCATTACTGGACTCCGTAGTATCATCCCCTAACCCTCAACATTTTACCCTTAGACTGTCCACGGTTGACCTCTTCAGATTCCTAAGAGGTCAGTAAGAGGCGTGCATAAGTGCACCAGAGTGCCTTCCAACCCCTGTCCTATTGTCTCTCCTATATCCCATATACCTTCTCTTCTATCCCTATATCTTTCTTCTATTCTCTCATTGATTATTTTGTCCTATACTCTCTCTTCTATTCTTTCTCTAATTTCCTCGAAGGTGTCCTCTATTACCTTCATTGTGTATTACTGTGTATTGGACAAAATAAATAAATAAAATAAATAAATTCTAGTCCCACTTTAGGCATGAAAGTCAACTGAGGGAGTTTGGCCAGTCACTCTCTGGAGTCATGGGAGGAAATAAGCAAGGGCTGACTACTTTCTCAAGAAAACGTCATTAATTTGTCCAGGCCAACCTGTTACAAAACTTATTTTGTCCCAAAATGAATAGAAAATGGTAGGTAGGTAGGTAGCAGTAGTAGGTTGCTGGTTTTTTATAACTGCTGTTAGCCGCCCCGAGTTTGCGGAGAGGGGCAGCATACAATCCAAATAATAATAATAATAATAATAATAATAATAATAATAACAGTAACAGTAACAATAACAATAACAACAGTAACAGCAACAGCAACAGCAACAGCAACAATAACAATAACAATAACAATAACAATAACAATACCTACAAACTGGTGCACTGCACACACATCCTCTTGATTCGAGCACTCCCATGCTCGCACTCGCATCTCTGTACATCTCTCACATGATTTTGCTTCCCTGCATGTTCAGGAAGCAAAAACAGACCAAAATCTCACAAGAGGACACTTGCACGCATACAATTTCAGCAATTTTTTTGGTTCTGTGCATGCGTAGAAGCAAATAATTGCCGAAATAGCGCACATGCAAGTGACTCCTCACGAGATTTTGCTTCTGTGCATGGACAGAAAGCAAAAAAGCTGAAAGATTCAGGAAAAATGATGGCGCTGCCCAACGGACCAGCACCAGAGTGGTTGCACACAAATTGCGCAATCTGGTAGCCGTTACCGGTACAAAGTCACCCACGGCACTAAATCAGGTGTTGCCATAAAGAAGAGAGATTCAAAACTATTCCTCAAAGCACCTGAAGGCAGGACGAGAAGCAATGGATGGAAACTAATGAAGGAGAGAACCAACCTGGAACTGAGGAGGAATTTCCTAACTGTTCTGCGTGCTCTCTGGTAGAATCCTTCCAAAAATTCACAGGTACAAATTTCAGACACACACACATTTGAAAATTCAAAACAATGTTCTTTATAATGAAAATTCACTTAAACTAAGCCCTCTTTTGGTATAGCAAAGAGCACTGGTCTCCAAACAAACTGGTAATTTGTACAAGTCCCTTATCAGTTCTGTGATACTTAGCTTGCAGCTGTGAGGCAATTCACAGTCCTTCTTCTTTCACAAAGTGAAACACACTTTGCCCTGGTTTAGTTTCAAAGCTGGGAAAAATCAGCACACAAAAGGTCAAAGTCAGTAAAGCAGTCACGAAACACAACAATCAGATAATCCTCCACAATGGCCAAACCCACAGGCTGCAATTTATAGCAGCCTCACTAATGACCACAGCCCCACCCAACCACAGGTGGCCTCATTTTCTTTGATAATAATCTCTCAGTTGTTGTTGCCTATGCATCGCTCTCCGCATGCGTGGCTGTATCATTAACTCTTGTTCTGAATCCAAGGAGGAGCTAGATAATTGATCTCCTTCTGAGCTGTCTGCCCCACTCTCCTCCTCCCTGTCACTCATGTCTTCTTGGTCAGAGGAGCCTTCATCATCAGATTCCACCGGGGGCAAAACAGGCCTGCAGCATGTGGATGTCTCCCCCACATCCACAGTCCTTGGGGCAGGAGCTGGGCCACAGCTAACCACAACACTAACTGAACAATTAATCTGTGAAATGACTTTCGTCCAGAAGTTGTGGATTTATCTTTATATTGATGTCAGTTTTAATGCTATGTTCATAGTCCTCAAAAGATTAAAAGACTCTTTATGAGTCTGTTTGGGTTATGTCAGGTAGAGCTGGGCAAAGTTTTGACAAACAGGTCTTTATTTTACCTGATGCTTCATGCGGGAAGCATTTAAGCAGCTTTTCAGGCGTCTAAGCCAAGGTAGATGGCCTTTCCCAGCTCCGTGTCAAATGTCTTATTTACTTCTCATCCTGCATGGCAAATAATTATGACGGCGATTATTCTGAATGTTATGAATGACCTCGGGGCTTAGGTAATCCATATCCCTTGGGGATAACACCATGCTGAAGATCTGCTTACATGATTAATGTTGTGGGGATCAATCTTGGCTTTTACAAAAGATCTTGCAAATAAGAGTATGACGGTGTTTTCGTCTCTCAGTTCTCTCGTGATTAAGCGATGTGACAGGTGGGCTCAGCCACGAAAGTTTGGCCCGCATTTAAAACAGTGATTATTGGATAAGCCCTATTAAATTGCTGTTTGGAGATGTTTCACTGCCTGTCAAAGGAAGACCTAACTTTGTCCTTTATCTCCTCCTCCCCAATAGCATACCAAACTGTTAGTTTATCCACCTTTTAACAAGAGGATCGGCTTCTAATGACATCATTTTTGAATATGGTAGTTTCTCAGTAAAAATGTAGCTGCTCTCAGAAATGTGCGGTAAGGAGCTTTAAGGATCAAATTATGGGATAAGTGATCTGGTTTAATCAGACATTTTTAAGAGAAACAGATATTCAATTCAATTCAATTTATTAGATTTGTATGCCGCCCCTCTCCGAAGACTCTATGCTACCTGTATGCTACCTGTATGTGTGGCATGTGCTACCTGTATGCGTGGCATTCCATTAAAGCAGTGGTTCTCAATGCTCCTACCCGAGCTTTAAGCTGATTGGCAGGAAGGTCAGAGGGTCACCCCCACTGTAAACGCCTGATTGGTCGGATTACAAACATATGTTCCAAGGCATCGGAATAGAAGCTTTAATTCCTAACTCCATGGGAAATTTATTTTTTCTTGTGGTCTTAGGCGACCCCTGTGAAACAGTAGTTCAACCCCCAAAGGGGTTCCAGCCCAACAACTGCATTAAAATAACCCTGATATGCCATAAAAATACACATGATAAAGTGGTATTAACACTTTATGTGATCTTGATTCTAACCCTTTGTTAATGCAGCCTAGAACTGTGTTGGCTTTTTGGCAGCTGCTGCACACTGCTGGCTCATATTTAAATGGTTGTCCACTAGGACTCCAAGATCCCTCTCAGAGTTGCCACTGTTGAGCAATGTACCACATATACCAATGTACCTGTGCATTTTGTTTTTCTTGCCTAAATGTAGAACCTTACTTTTTTCACCATTGAATTTCATTTTGTTAGATTGTTCGCCCATTGTTCAAGTTTGTCAAGTTGTCTATGGAACGCTGAATTCTTTCCAGCCATTGAAGTTTAATCCTTTTTGTCTTCACTAATGAATCCAAAGAATCCTCCCCCAGTGTGTACTAATAAAATGGAATCCATTTTGGGAGCATTACTGCCCTCAACATTGCTTGGTAGACCATTTCATGGTTGTGCTTGACCGACGTTCTTCCAAAGTCAACCTCCTTCTGAGATTAAATTTAGAGGAAAGTGAGAGGAGTGTTAATGGATGTTTCTAGCAGATATTGCTTCCCCCAACACCACTAGGAGATGTCTCAACCTTCAAGGGTGTCAGTCTAACCTTTATTGCTTTTTGAAATTATTAAGTCATTAAGCTTGTAATAAGCCAAAGCAAGTAGCAGGGAGCGGGTTGCATCAGGCTGTATTTCCAGTACAAAATGGGAGTTTTGTGCCCACCCATTAACCTGTCCCCATTAACTCTTGCCATGTCTACCCTTTAGGTCACTTCACATGGAGAGCAGATCTGAAGATGAATGTGTAGGTTGTTCCTTCCAGCACTTAGAAAGCACCAAGGAATATAAGGGGATGAATGACCCTCAGAATGATGTCTGTCCATAATTCTCTTTGACAAGGTTGTGTGAAGGAGAAGAAGGGAGGAGGGGAGAGTGGTCAAATTACATAAACAGAAGCAGGGAGAGCCTTATAATATTTTGGAAGACTATTAATGACAGTGCTACCTCTACTTATGAACTTAATTCGTTCTGTGACCAGGCTCTTAAGTAGAAAAGTTTGTAAGAAGAATTATTATTTTATTATTATTTATGAGATTTCAATTCAATTCAATTTATTAGATAGGTATGCCGCCCCTCTCCGAAGACTCGGGGCGGCTCACAACAATGATAAAAACAATATTACAATGGCACAAATCTAATATTAAAAGAAATAACTAAAACCCTATCATATTAAAACCAGATTTGTATGCCGCCCCTCTCCGTAGACTCGGGGCAGCTCACAGCAATAATAAAAACAATGTACAATAACAAATCTAATATATTTTAAAAATACAGACCTACACACAAACATACCATACATATATTATATAGGCCTGGGGAAGATGTCTCAATTCCGCCATGCCTGACGGCAGAGGTGCATTTTAAGAAGGCAAGGAGGATGGGAGCAACCCTAATCTCCAGGGGGAGCTGGTTCCAGAGGGTCGGGGCTGCCACAAAGAAGGCTCTTCCCCTGGGTCCTGCCAGACTACATTGTTTAGTGGACAGGACCCGGAGAAGGCCAACTCTGTGGGACCTAACCGGTCGCTGGGATTCATGCGGCAGAAGGCAGTCCCAGAGATATTCCTATGGGAAGTATTTTTCCCATAGGAATCAATGTAAAAACAAATAATGTGTGCAATTGGGGAAACCACAGGGAGGGTGGAGGCCTGTTTCCTCCCAGGAGATTCTAGGGAGGCCTCACGGAGGCTTCTCCCCATCTTTTCCAGCCTTGTTTCCTCCCAGGAGATTCCTAGAGAGGCCCCACGGAGGCTTCTCCCTGCCTTTTCTATTTACAGTTTTGGAGGCTCAGGCTTGTTAGTGGAAAATGGTTTTTGAGAAGAGGTAAAACAATCTTAAACACCCGGTTCTTATTTAGAAAAGTTTGTAAGTAGAGGTGTTCTTAGGTAGAGGTACCATTGTATTATCAGAGATCATCATAATCATCCACCTTGGAATCATGAGGATTCAAGCCCACTTCAGTGACAACTAACTTCCTATCATTCTCCTTCAGTGCCAAGGAGATGTATTTTTGGCACAGAACATAGAATAATAGAGTTGGAAGGACCTTGGAGATCTTCTAGTCAACCTCCCTGCTTGAGCTGGAGACCCTATATTATTTCAGACAAATTGTTGTCCATTCTCTTTTTGAAAGCCTTTACTGATGGAGCTACCACAACTTCGGATGCCAAGCTCTTCCATTGGTTGATTGTTCTCACAGTTAGAGACTTCTCCTTAGTTCTAGGTTACTTCTCTCCTTGATTGGTTTCCACCCCATTGCTTCTTGTCCTGCCTTCAAGTGTTTTGGAGAACATCTTGACTCCCTCTTCTTTGTGGCAATTCCTGAGATATTGGAAAGCTTCTACCATGTCACCTCAGGTCCTTCTTTTCATTAAACTAGACATACACAGTTCCTTTAATCATTCTTCCCCTGGCCCCTAATACTTTTTGTTGCTCTTCTCTGCACTCTTTCCAGCATCTCAACATCCATCCATCCATCCATCCACCCACCCACCCATCCATCCATCCATACACCCATCCATCCATTTGTTATGTATCCATCTATTATCTCTCTCTCTCTCTCTCTCTCTCTCTCTCTCTCTCTATCTATCTATCTATCTATCTATCTATCTATCTGCAACATATTCCCGATGATTCTTCCTGAACACAATAATCTATCAACTTTTAAGATTATTTCAACTAAGTGCAGTAAAGGCAGAATCTGATTTTTTTTCAAGAGAGGGATGGATGATTTATGGATCAAGTCATTTATTATTATTTAAGTGGCCATCAGTTGTATGTTTTGAATTTAATTTATTTATTGAATTTAATTGCTGCATGGAAATATCTAGATATGCAAAATTGGCATGGCCACCACACACACACACACACACACACACACAGAGAGAGAGAGAGAGAGAGAGAGCTGTGCAGCTGTGCTATTTACTATTGCAAAGAGGACTCTAATGATTTTCCCCCACTTTCTAATACCATGAGCTATCTATTTTACAGTTTTCATCACAACTTTGAAGACTTTGCAGCATCTAATTAACTGCAATTTGTATCTTTGATTTCCCACAATCATGTTCAAAGTGAATCCTAGAAAACCACATAAAAGGACCCCTGGAATTGGTACAACACATTCAAGTAACATCTGCTTTAAGACAGGGACAAACTGGCCCGCTAGGAAAACTTCAGGATGGCTATCAAAATGGGGGGTAACTGAGTGAGTGTGAACTGGTGATTACAGGGGTGAAATATTACTTTTCTTTTTAACCTGCATTTTTAAGAGGGGGATTAAATTGGGATTTTAGGTCAATTTGAGATATTGTAGCTCAGATGCTGGGATCTTAGATAGAATGCAGAGAAAAGCAATGAAAATGATTAATGGTCTGGAGGCAAAAATCATACAATGCATGGTAGAGGGAGCCTATTGAAGATAAGTATTGGGTGGCCATGTCTTTCAAAGGGCAGGACAAGAACTAATGGATGGAAACCTGTTCAACAGGGAAATAAGAAGAAACCATTGACAATGAGAACAATTAATCAATGGAATAGTTTGCCTCCTGATATTGTGGGGGTTCCATCATTGGAGGTTATCAGAAATAGACTGGAAAACCATTTGTCCAGAATGATTACAAGGTCTCCTGCCTTGGGTAGTGTTGTGGTTAGCTCTGGCCCAGCTCCTGCCCCAAGGAATGTGCAGGTGGATGTGGGGGAGACATCCACATACCGCAGGCCTGTTTTGCTCCCGATGGAATCTGCAGATGAAGCCTCCTCTGACCAAGGCAGCATGAGTGACAGGGAAGAGGGGAGTTTGGCAGACAGCCCAGGAGGAGATCAATCATCTGTATCATCTTTGGATTCTGAACAAGAATTAATGACACATCCACACATGCGTAGAATGATGCATAGGAGACAACAACTGAAGGATTATTACAAGAGAAAATGAGGCCACCTGTGGTTGAGTGGGGCTCCAGTAATTAGGGCTGCTGCTATAAATAGCAGCGTGTGGGTTTGGCCGTTGCAGTTCTTCAGGAATCGTGTGTTGTTGTTTTCTGGACTTTGTTTGTTGATTTTTTCATGCCTTTGAAACCAAAGCAGAGCAACGTGTGTGTGTGTCTCACTTCGTTGGAAGAAGAAGGGGTGTGAAGTTTCTTCACAGCTGCCAGCTAAGTACTTAATGACTGCTTAAGGGACATTGTACAGACTACCCGGTTGTTTTGGGACGAGTGCTCTTTGCAATACAAAAAGAGTGCTTAGTTTATTTTGAATTTTGTGATAAAGCACATTGTTTTGAATTTTCAAACGTGTGTGTGTATGCAATTTGTACCCTTGAATTTTCGGGAGGCTCTTACCAGAGAGCCCGGCAGAACAGGTAGAGAGTTTGATTAAACGTTTTTGCCTTCCCCAGACTCTGGAAGGTTTCCTTGAATCTTTGGGAGGGCAAAAATTGCCTTCCCTGGGCTCTGTACACTTCCAGCCTTTTGAGTCCATTTCCAGCCTTACTGAACTTCCAGGAGGCCTGTTTTTCCCTCTCCCTGAGCCTTTGCACAGAACCTGTAGTTACCTTGCATCCAAAATGGGCTGTATGGAGACTCCTGGGCAGGGCAGGGGAAGGTAGGAGTGGTGGGGTGCAGTGATGGGCTGCCAAAAAATTTAATGCCACACTGCGAGCACGGCTTATTTTGTGGGTGTGGCTTGATGGCCATGTGACTGGGTAGGAGAGGCTTGACAATCATGTGACCTGGGGTAGCTTAAAGGTCATGTGATTGGGTGGGAGTGGCATGCTGATGAAGGTAAGTTTTCAAATAGGTGCTTGGGCTCTTTTTCAGTTGATTAAGTCACATTGTTTGAATAGCCACAAAAAGGACAAATGATAGACAGCATTATTTGTTGAGGAGTAGTGTTGGGTGAACCCAACGAAGTCCAGGTTGGGCAAACTCACCAGAACTTTGCCGTCAAGTTTGGGTGAGTTTTCCGAACCCGAACCTGAACAGCAGCAGTGCCGCTGCGGCGTCCTTTTCTGTAAAAATAAACAAGGAGGTGGGGAATTCTCCACCTCCTTTTGCTTCCTTTTATTGTTACAGAAAAGGATGCCACAGTGGCGCTGTAAGCAAAAGGAGGTGGGGAATCCCACAATGGGATTCCGGGGGCGGGGCTTTGATGTCATGGAGAATCCTTCCTCCTCTTTTTGGCCGTCCACGAAGTAGTCTCCGTGATGTCAAAGCCCCACCCCCGGAATCCCATTGTGGGATTTCCCACCTCTTTTTGCTTGCAGCGCAGCAAACAAAAGGAGGTGGGAAATCCCACGATGGGATTCCCCACTCTCCTCCCGGGTGGCGGCGTTTCGTGGTGTTCGACCAAATGGCGAACTCAAACCCGAACCCGAACTTTACCCAAACTTTTAAAAAAGTTTGGGTTCGGCATGCCAAACACTGCAAAGTTCGGTTCCCCCAACACTATTGAGGAGCACGGTAGCATTTTAAGATTTTGTACTGAACTCACAAGGTTCAGTATGATAACAGATTAGGCAAGTAGCTCAATTTTCTTTAATTGCTATAAAAGCAGTTCTAGATAATGATTAAAATGATTAAAGTGTTTTTGGGTAAAAACATACTATTTAATTATTTCCTATTTTTAAACAAATTAAGGATCATACTAAGTTAATAGAGAAGGAAGGACAATATTTATTTATTTATTTATTTGTTTGTTTGTTTGTTTGTTTTGACTTTTTATCGCCCAATCCCAAAGGACTCAGGGAGGCTTACGGCAGTATAAAAATTACAATTAACAACTATAATAAAAAAAGTCAAGGAAAAAAACTAACTTCTAAAATCATCATTAACTTTTTTTAAAAAAACTATTCAATAAATAGTGCATAAACTTTCAGGTATCAGCCCATTACTGTTGTGGTGGGGTGGGTGAATTTGGAGATTCTCTGAACTGGCCATAATTTATTTGTTTATTTATTGGATTTGTAGGCATTAATTGGATTTGTAATGTTGGCTACGGATTTTGCCGCACCTGGGCAAACCCATAGCAGCCCATCCTTGGCTCTAAGTGTGACTCCCCTTTCTGAACAACTTTAGGGCAATAACCCCCTGCCCCCCCCCGATACTCCTGAGCTTCTTTGAAATGATGAACACAAGCTTTGTCACTTAGCAATGGTGTTTCCTTTGAAGATGACAGGTATTTGAGTGAATTGTTTCACGCCGAGAAACTGAGAATGTAGTTTTCTAGCTGTTGCTTTCCTTCTGCACGTCGACGCCAGAAGAGATTGATGAAATTATGTCTCGCGTGATCAAAACAGCATGTTGACTACCCTGAGAATAAAACGATTCCATTACAGGTTGAGACAAATCCTGTCTCTGAATGAGAAGTGGCGTTCTCAAAATCACCCTCACCCTCAAGGAGCTTCCCATCAAATTAAAGAGCAAATCGCTTCTTTGCGTTGAATTTCTAGAAGGCCGGCAACATGCTATTTGCAGAGCAACTGTGCTTTCTGAATTATTAACCAGGAGAAAAGAACTGTCACAAAACTGATCACAGAGCTGCAAATGTTGATTTGATTATTTGCTGCAACATGATACAGTGGTACCTCGTGATACGAACCCCTCGTGATACGAACCCCTTGTGATACGAACCCCTTGTGATACGAACCCCTCATGATATGAACCCCTCGTGATACGAACCCCTCGTGATACGAACCCGGGGTTCGGAAATTTTTTGCCTCTTCTTACGAACTTTTTTCGGCTTACGAACCCACCGCAGATCGCAAAATGGCGCTCTGCTGGGCGCCGCCACCTGGCTGTCACCTTTTAAAACATGGCCTCCAGGAAGGACATCTTCGTGACGTCAAAGCTCCACCCATGGAATTCCCTATTGGGATTCCCCACCTCCTTTCCAGCCTCCAGATCGGCTGAAAACGCCGCCGCCGATCGCAAAAATGGCGGCGCCTGGCTGTAACCTTCTGAAACAGCCGGGCGCTTCTCGGCGGCCTCCGGAACCCAAACCCAAACTTCCGGGTTCGGCATTCGGGAGAATGCCAAGAAGCCCCCCGGATGTTTCAGAAGGTGACAGCTGGGCAGCAGCGCTTCTTGGCGGCCTCCCGAACCCAAACTCAAAAAGTTCGGGTTCAGGTTCTGGAGAATGCTGAGAAGCCCCCCGGCTGTTTTAAAAGGTGACAGCCGGGCGGCGATGCCAAGCGGAGTGCCATTTTGCAATTTTTTTTCCTTTGCACGCATTAATCGCTTTTACATTGTTTCCTATGGGAAACAATGTTTCGTCTTACGAACCTTTTGCCTTACAAACCTACGTCCGGAACCAATTAAGTTCGTAAGACGAGGTATTACTGTACGTGTTTTATAGAATCACCTGGCACCTCCCTTATGATACCAGGTTGCAACGCCTTGGTCTCTTCAGCCTTGAAAGACGGCGTTTAAGGGGTAACTTGACCGAAGTGTATAAAATCATGCATGGGATAGAAAAGGTGGATAGAGAAAAATTCTTTTCTCTATCACACAATACTAAGACAAGGGGGCACTCCCTAAAGCTCATAGGTAAGAAAGCGAGGACAAATAGAGGGAAATATTTCTTCACCCAGAGGGTCATTGGTTTGTGGAATTCACTTCCAGAAGAGGTTGTGACAGCTGCCAGCCTTGATAGCTTCAAGGCAGGATTAGACAGATTCATGGATGCCAAGTGTATCGGTGGTTATTGAAACCATGTGCTGCCTCTATGTTGGTTGAGGCATGCAGGATTCCCTTGGGTACCACTTGTTGGGGGTCAAGGCAAAGGGAGGGTTTTGCCTTCTCTTTCTGCTCAAGATCCCCATGGACAATTGGTGGGCCACTGTGTGACACAGAATGCTGGACTCGATGGGCTTTGGCCTGATTCAGCATGGCTCTTCTTACGTTCTTATGTTCTTATATGGCCCAATCCAGAACCCCATGGACATGCCTGGATAAAACACTCATTTCTTTCACTCCCGTTTTCCACGTTTGATTTTATCTTGTTTTGAATTAATGTCATGATAAAATTAGCCTGCATTGATATTAAGTAAACTGAATAATAATTTCATCTAAAACACGCAGCTGCATTCTGTTTTGTTGCCAAGGGGTCAGCTTTGCTGTGTAAATCCAGTACTTTGTGGATGTATGGTGCCTTTGATATTTGGAGGGACGTGAGTTTAGCAAATGTTGATTCTGGAAAGATAATTGGGTATCATGGAGGGAGGGAAAAAAGGAATGGAAGGGGAGGGGAGAGGAGGGGGGAGGGAATGGTAGGATGGGAATGAGGGGGGGTGGAAAGCAAAGGAAGAGGAGGGGAGAGAAAGGAAGGAAGGGAGGGAGGAAGGAAGGAAGGAAAGAAAAGTAAAGGGAAGGAAGAGCGGGGAACAGCCAGAAAGGGACAAAAGGGAGAGGAAGGGGAAAGAAAGGGAGGGGAGGGAAGGGAGGGGAAGGGGAAGAAATGGAAATTAAAGGGAAGATAGGTGAGGGAAGAGGAAAGGAAGGAAAGGGAAGGAAGAATAGGGGAGGGGAGAAGAAGGAAGGAAAAATAAGGAGAGGGAAGAGGGAGGGAAGAGGAGTGGAGGGAACAGTCAGAAGGGGAGGAAAGGAGGAGAAAGGGGAGGAGAGGGAAGGGGAGGGAAAGGGAAGAAAGGGAAAATAAATGGAAGTTAGATGAGGGAAGAAGGGAAGGCAAGAGAAAGAAAGGGAGGGGAGGGAAAGGAAGGAAAAATAAGGGAAGGGGAGAGGGAAGGAAGAGGAAGGGAGGGAACAGTCAGAAGGGGAGGAAATAAGGAGGAAAGGAAAGGAAAGAAGAAGAGGAAAGGAAGAAAAGGAAAGGAAAAGAAAGGAAAGGAAGAAGAGGAAAGGAAAAGAAAGGAAAGGAAAGGAAAGATAAGATTAAATGCATTGTAATAATCATTAAGGGAACAAAATTAAAAATGAAAACAATGGAGAAAGCTTTTCTTTTTTTAATTATCAATCGGAACAACTATATTTCTTTTCTTGCAATATATCACTTCTGTTGGCCATAGAACAACAGCAATTTTGCATGTTGATTTACTTTAGTTATCTATTTAATGTTATTTGCATACACAAGGCTGCCCATTAAACTAATTAGTTGTGCTTCTTTGGTATAATTAATAAGCTATAAAAATAGTATTTGAGGCTGCTAAAATTTTAATGGTATGTTTTGTCTCTCACTTTTTGGGAAAAAAAAAAAGAACACTGTTTAATAGATCTGGCAATGCAACCACAGCCAGCCAGGGTAATTAGTAGGTGGAGCTAGCCTCCAAGGATGGGGAGACAATGCCCTTTAGCCAATCAGGACTGAGTCTGAAGTAAGCATCCCTCTCCTGTCACTCCCCCTCTTTTGACTCAGTCCTAGCCATAAAGGGCAGTGTTCTCCCATGTCTGAAGGAAGTAAACATAAATAAATAAATGCAACTATATGCCTTGGCATTGAAGCAGGCATCAGAGCAATGACTGGTTCTGTCCAAATGGACCCAGGGACACACACCCCTGACCACCGCAGGTAATGTCCAGTAGAGGGCGCTGCCCATGCCCAAATCTAACCATGACACAAATCAGGGGTCCCTTGATTCTTTAGAGGACATGGAAGAGGCCAGACGGAGTCAGACCAACTGGACCTTCAGATGTCTGAAGATGAAGATCTTGGTCTGGAAACACCCATCTCCACGGGATTTTTCCACCTGGGTCTATTCTGCTCCTTGTTGCCCAAGGCTAAGGCCACTGCTAATTTGCCTTCCTTGGCGTTTGCTACTTTGACTAGTGCTTCACAAGTGGACCCTGTATTCAAGGAGGACGCTTCTCAGGCTGAGGTGATACCTGTGCCCAAGCTTTTTGTGGATGCTGCCTTTATACAATTGCAAAGCCCCACACCGGGTCCTTGCCCAGCACTCAGGACAAGCGGTTTTTTAATGTAGCATGCACAACATCTTCCGGTGCCAGTGGTGGACGGTCCAGTGCTGGCTCTCTATAGTAACAGCATTTATACTTATATACTGCTTCATAGTGCTTTTGCAGCCCTCTCTAAGCATTTTACAGAATCAGCATACTGTCCCCAACAACCTCCTTCCTCATTCCCTTTCTTTCCTTCCCTCTATCCCTTCCCCTCCCTCCATCCCTCGCTCCCTCTCCCTCTTTCTGTGAAATAAGTGCATGTAAATGAGAAAGGGTTCCTAAGGTTCTGTATTTGCATGTTGGCCTCTGATTGGCTGTTCGTTCTGGCAGGAGACTTGTTACCATGTCAAAAGAGGTTTGTTACTTTGCGAAAGATATAAATAGTTAGAGACGCGCCACTTTCCCTCAGAGAGAAATTTTGCCTGTACCTTTAACCGACCTATTTTCCTTGCCTGTTCTGACTAAAGAAAATAAAGACTGCTAATTCACAAGTTTGGCTATCTTCAAGTATTTTTCTCTTTCTTTCTTTCTTTCTTTCTTTCTTTCTTTCTTTCTTTCTTTCTTTCTTTCTTTCTTTCTTTCTTTCTTTCTTTCTTTCTTTCTTTCTTTTCCTTCCTTCCTTCCTTCCTTCCTTCTTTCTTTCTTTCTTTCTTTTCCTTCCTTCCTTCCTTCCTTCTTTCTTTTTTTCTTTCCCTTTCCCTCCCTTCCTCTCCCTCCCTTTCTTTCTCTTCCTTCCTTCTTTCTTTCTTCCCCTTTCCCTCCCTCCCTCTCCCTCCCTTTTTTCTCTTCTTTCCTTCCTTCCCCTCCTTCCCACTCCCACTCTCCTTCGCTCCCTCCCTCCTTCCCTCTCCCTCCCTTCCCCTCTCTGCCTCTCTTTCTTTCCCTCCCCCTCCTTTCCCCTCCCCCCCTCTCCCATTAGTTGTGAGATCAGTTCCTCCTCCTGCTTCGAATATAAACAATAGAAAAGGCATTTCTAGAGTCATACTCGGGACTTGGTTTCACTGTGGTTAAAGTGTGCACTGCAGCTTAAAATCAATGGGACTTAAGTGACCTACAATATCAGGTTTCATTAATTTTATTACATCTGCTCTATACATGATCCACCTCCTAGAGAGAATGCCTGTTTAAATATTTAGGACAAAGAATAACAGGGACCCTGGAGGCCTTTTACTCCAACCTCCTGCTCAATCAGCGATCCTATACTATTCTGGATAAGTGCTTGTAAACTCTCTTCTTGAAGAGTGATGGGGCACCCATAGCCTCATGAGACGAGCTGTTCCACTGATTAATTGTTCTCATTGTTGGGAAATTTCTCCTTAGTTCTAGGCTGGATTTCTCTTTAATGTCCTTCCATTTATTTCTTCTTGTCTTGTCCTCAAGTGTTTTGGGAATAGCTTGACCCCACTTCTCTGTAATAGAATTTGCATCGATCAAATTCCTGAGCATTATTTACCCCACCGTCACAAAGGCTGAAAGCTACGCCCTGAAGATGTCACCATAGAGTCTGCCACCAACATTTTGCCAGCTTTAACAGATTATCAGATTAATAGAATTGGAAGGGACCTTGGAGGTCAACTAGTCCAACCCCCTGCCCAAGCAGGAGACCTACACCATTTCTGATAAATGGCAGCCCAGTCTCCTCTTGAAAGCAGCCAGTGAAGCTCCCACAATTTCTTTTTTCCCCAGTAAAAGTTTTATTTTATTTTATTCCTCATCAAAAATATGCATAACATACATCACATATACCTTCAATAGAAGTCAATATACATATATTATTTCTTAAAAACAAAAGTACAATAACCTAAGTTACAAGCCAATTTTAATTTTATTATTCAATCCATCTCAATCTTCCCTCTCTCCCCTCTTTCTATCTCAGGTGGCTATTCCACCTCCAGTACCTACTTCCTTACACCTTCTCTGCCCTTTCATTGTACCTTCTCCTCCTCCTTCCTTCTCCACTTCTCATTTTACTCCCTCTCCTTCCTCTACTCTCTCTCTCTCTCCCTCTTTTGTCTTGCTTTCTCTCTGTCTCTTTGTCTCCCTGTCTCTTTCTTTCTCTGTGTGTGTGTATATGTGTGTGTGTCAGTCTCTCTCTCTCTCTCTCTCTCTCTGTTTCTGTCTCTCTGTCTCTTTTTCTCTGTCTCCGTCTCTCTGCCCCTCTCTCTCCATCTGTCTCTCTCTGTGTGTCTCTCTCTTTTTCTCTGCCTCTCTTTCTCTGTCTGTCTGTCTGTCTCTCTGTCTCTGTGTGTGTGGGGTGTGTGTGTTTCTGTCTGTCTCTCTCTGTGTGTCTCTCTTTCTCTCTGTCTCTCTCTCTGTCTCTCTATGTTTCTTTCTCTCTTTCTCTCTCTATCTGTGGGTGGGTGTTTCTGTCTGTCTCTCTGTCACTCTCTCTTTCTCTCTCTCTGTGTGGGTGGGTGTTTCTGTCTGTCTCTCTGTGTGTGTCTCTCTTTCTCTCTGTCTCTCTTTTCCTCTGTTTCTTTTTCTCAGTTTGTCTCTCTGTCTGTCTCTGTCTGTCTCTTTCTCTCTCTGTCTCTCTCTCTGTCTCTCTATGTTTCTTTCTCTCTTTCTCTCTCTCTGTGTGGGTGGGTGTTTCTGTCTGTCTCTCTGTCACTCTCTCTTTCTCTCTCTCTCTGTGGGTGGGTGTTTCTGTCTGTCTCTCTCTGTGTGTCTCTCTTTCTCTCTGTCTCTTTTCCTCTGTTTCTTTTTCTCAGTTTGTCTCTCTGTCTGTCTCTGTCTGTCTCTTTCTCTCTGTGTGTGTGTGTGTCTCTCTGTCTCTGTTTCTCTTTCTTTCTGTTTGTCTCTGTCTCTTGCCTCTGTCTCTCTGTCTTTCTGTGTGTGTCTATCTTTCTCTGTCTCTCTCTGTTTCTGTGTCTCTCTGTCTCTGTCTCTCTTTTCCTCTGTTTCTTTCTAGTCTCTCTCCCAGTCTGTCTCTCTCTGTCTCTCTCTCTGTCTCTCTGTCTCTCTCTCTCTCTCTCTCTCTCACACACACACACACACACTGCCTGTTCATGTTGCTTGATTCCTTGTAATTAAGACTGCACCCTGATCTCTCTGAGTTCATTTCAAGCTTTTGTGTTTTCATTCAGTGAGCAGATATTTCGCAGGTTGCAACATTTCACAATAGTGCAGTTAAGGGGTTATCACGGCAATACATACTGCACCCTGTGTTTGTTATCAGAAGCTGGTTGTGTCAATTTTAATTGGCAACACAGAACATCAGCTGATTTAGGACGCATTTCTCCGAAACACGTCCTAAATCAGCCATTCAGGATGGTCAAATCTGGCATGAATATGGGTCCCTGTTTGTATATATATGCATTTGAAAGACAGATATGGGAATTTGATGCAAAGTGAACAAACACATTAATTTATCACTGGCCAAATGCAGGAAGAACGACGTCTGAAAGACTCCATATGATTTTCAATAAGAAAGCAAGCTATGAAAGAGAAATAAAACAATGATTGTCATCAAAGAGAATTTCCTTTTGAGAGTTTATTTAGAAGAGAGGAGGGGGAACTGCTACATTCTCTACATTTGACTGTGCTTTTTTTTTGCATATATTTAGTTAATGGAGGATAAAAAAGATACGAATTGCCCCACTTTCAGTTGAACATTAATCTCTCCAGTATTCTGTAACCTCCATGGTTTCTTGTACTTCCTCTGAATATCAGGGGAAGATCCCACAAAATGTTGTTAGATAGGGAGATTAGATTAGATTAGATTAAATTGGATTGGATTGGATTGGATTGGATTGGGTTAGGTTAGGTTAGCTTGGATTGGATTGGATTAGGTTAGGTTAGGTTAGGTTGGGTTGGGTTGGGTAGCGTTGGATTGGATTGGGTTGGGTTAGATTAGATTAGATTAGATTATTACAGTTGGAAGGAATCTTATTGGTCATCTAGTCCAGGGGTAGGCAAAGTTGGCTCTTCTATGACTTGTGGACTTCAGCTCCCAGAATTCCGGAACCAAGCATCCTAGCTCAGGAATTTATTTATTTATTCATTCATTCATTCATTCATTCATTCATTCATTTATTTATTTATTTATTTATTTATTTATTTATTTATTTATTTATTTATTTATTTATTATTTAGATTTGTATGCCGCCCCTCTCCGAAGACTCGGGGCGGCTCACAACAAGATAGAACAAATCATAAATAATCAGAAAACTTTAAAATTTATAGAAGATTTAAAAGAACCCCATATACTAACAGACACACACACAAACATACCAATCTCTGGGGGGAGTTGGTTCCAGAGAGTCGGTGCCGCCACAGAGAAGGCTCTTCCCCTGGGGCCCGCCAACTGACATTGTTTAGTTGACAGGACCCGGAGAAGGCCCACTCTGTGGGACCTAATCGGTCGCTGGGATTCGTGCGGCAGGAGGCTGTCTCGGAGATATTCTGGTCCAGTGCCATGAAGGGCTTTAAAGGTCATAACCAACACTTTGAATTGTGACTGGAAATTGATCGGCAGCCAATGCAGACTGCGGAGTGATGGTGAAACATGGGCATACCTAGGTAAGCCCATGACTGCTCTCGCAGCTGCATTCTGCACGATCTGAAGTTTCCAAACACTTTTCAAACGTAGCCCCATGTAGAGAGCATTACAGTAGTCGAACCTCGAGGTGATGAGGGCATGAGTGACTGTGAGCAATGAGTCCCGGTCCAGATAGGGCCACAACTTGTGCACCAGGCGAACCTGGGCAAACGCCCCCCTCGCCACAGCTGAAAGATGGTTCTCTAATGTGAGCTGTGGATCGAGGAGGACGGCCAAGTTGCGGACCCTCTCCGAGGGGGTCAATAATCCCCCCCAGGGTAATGGACGGACAGATGGAATTGTCCTTGGGAGGCAGAACCCACAGCCACTCCATCTTATCCGGGTTGAGTTTGAGTCTGTTGACACCCATCCAGGCCCCAACAGCCTCCAGGCACCGGCACATCACTTCCACTGCTTCATTGACTGGGCAAGGGGTGGAGATGTAAAGCTGGGAATTATTGGAGTTGATGTCCCCATGTCATAAAAGAGCCAACTTTGCCTACCCCTGATCTAGTCTCCTGCTCAAGCAGGAGTCCTACAACATTTCAGACAAATGGCAGTCCAATCTCCTCTTCAAAGTCTCAAGTGTTGGAGCTCTCACAACCTCCACAGGCAAGCTGTTCCACTGGTTGATTACTCTCACTGTCAGAAGGCTTCTCCTTATTTCCAGGTTGAATCTCTCCTTGGTCAGTACTAGATGTGACTGGGAAGCTCCTGGAGATCTTTTACTTTTTCTGAGACACATTCATAAGAAGGATTTCTTCTTAAAACTTCCAGTGCTAGAGCATTCATTACTTCTGGAGGCAAAGTCATTTAAGCTTAAGCTTAAGATTTCAGTTTTGATTCTCTGCACAGACTCAGATGTCTTTAGCTTCCATTGGCTGACTTAGTTGCTATGTCTATTCATTGGCTAACCTTATTAACATGGTTCTCCCAGTTCATAAAAATTTAACAGCTTGAAGCTTTTTAGACTTAAGTGCATGGTCAGACAGACAAGAGAGACAGACAGACAAAGTAAGAGAAACAGTCAGACAGCAGGCAAGACAGACAGACAGACAAGACAAGACAGATAGACAAAACAGATGGACAGGACAGACAGACAGTAAACACACAGGTTAGACCAGTGATGGTGAAACCTGTTTCCCTTGGGTGCCCAAACAGTGTGAGTGTGCACTATCATGAATGTGAATGCCCACACCTGTAATTCAATGCCCAGGCAGGGCAAAAACAGCTTTCCCCACCCCCCAGAGGCCCCCCGGAGGCCAGAAAAAGCCTGTTTCAGAACTTCTTGTGGGCCCAGTAGGCTCATGCTTCACCTCCCCAGGCTCCAAAAGCTTCCCTGGAGCTAGAGGAGGGTAAAAATACCTTCCCACATTCCCCTGGAGGATCGCTGGAAGCCAAAAAATGCCCTCCCAGAGCCTTTGTGTGAGCCAAAAATCAGCTGGACAACACACACATGCATGTTGGAGCTGAGCTAAGAGACCCGTGCCATAGGTTCACTATCATTGGGATAGACAGATGGACAGAAAGACAGGCAAGACAAGCTAGATAGTCAGGCAGGCAGGCAGGCAGACAGACAGACAGACAGACAGACAAGACAGACAGACAGACAAGACAGACAGGCAAGACAAAGAGACAGACAGACAGACAGACAGACAGACAAGACAGACAGGCAAGACAAAGAGACAGACAGACAGACAAGACAGACAGGCAAGACAAAGAGACAGACAGACAGACAGACAAGACAGACAGGCAAGACAAAGAGACAGACAGACAGACAGACAGACAAGACAGACAGGCAAGACAAAGAGACAGACAGACAGACAGACAAGACAGACAGACAGACAAGACAGACAGGCAAGACAAAGAGACAGACAGACAGACAGACAGACAGACAGACAGACAGACAAGACAGACAGACAGACAAGACAGACAGGCAAGACAAAGAGACAGATAGACAAGACAGAGAGCCAGTCAAGACAGACAGACAGACAGACAAGACAGACAGGCAAGACATAAACAAAACAGACAGTCAAGACAAACAGAAAGACAAGACAGACAGGCAAGACAAAGAGACAGACAGACAGACAGACAGACAGACAGACAGACAGATAGACAAGACAGACAGACAGACAAGACAGACAGGCAAGACAAAGAGACAGATAGACAAGACAGAGAGCCAGTCAAGAAAGACAGACAGACAGACAAGACAGACAGGCAAGACATAAACAAAACAGACAGTCAAGACAAACAGACAGACAAGACAGACAGACAGACAGGCAAGACAAAGAGACAGATAGACAAGACAGAGAGCCAGTCAAGACAGACAGACAGACAGACAAGACAGACAGGCAAGACATAAACAAAACAGACAGTCAAGACAAACAGACAGACAAGACAGACAGACAGAGAAGACAGTCAGGCAAGATGGAGACACAGACAGACAGACACTTTTTGCTGCAAAGATTGTTAGGAATTCAAGAAAAGAACTTGAGCTGCGACCCAGCTGTGGATTGCAGTTTCTGGAATAGATTTTGCCAGTACAATATAGCTGAATTATTCACTATATATCTTATTCACTAGCTGTCCTTCTATTAGGATAGCACATGACAAGACTATGGTTCCGGTTGATTATTACCTATCCCAAGTGACAAAATTGTTTTTGCTGATGTGAATTCTTCCATTACTTCCTTAAAAGTGCCGGGGGTGAAAGGTCAGTTAGAGAACTACATCTGCAGACGGCTGTTCATTACAGAAGCAAATTGAAGCATAACCAAAATCAAAGAACTAGGGGAAATTCAATTTTAGGAAATGCATAAACATTATTTTTAATCTAAAGGAAACTGTTCTGGGGCAAGCAGAAACTGAATTTAAATGCAAGTCCCAGGATTTCACATAGCTACCATATGTTTAGTTTTGGCTTATCAATTTTTTATCTCATTCTTTGGTACAGTTTAAATTATTAGAGCTTGACGGGCTGGTTTTGCCTAAGCATTCAGTCCAAAAATGATAAGGTGTATACAAATGGGAATTACAAATCAGATTTGCAAATTGTTGGCAAACACACACACATACACAAACGTGTGTGTGTGTGTGTGTGTGTGTGCATATATGTGCGTGTATAGCCAATATGAATAGAATAGAATAGAATAGAACTTTTATTGGCCAAGTGTGATTGGACACACAAGGAATTTGTCTTGGTGCACATGCTCTCAGCGTACATAAAATAAAATATACATTTGTCAAGAATCATGTGGTACAACACTTAATGATTGTCATAGGGGTCAAATAAGCAATGAAGAAGCAATATTAATAATATGTGGGGTGATAATTGCTTTGCATTCACAGACGATTTGATCTCTGTGAATCCAGAGTAATATTCTCTGTTCTGTTTATGATATGGTTGATAATGATCATAACAATGATGATTTTATGGAATTCATCAACAAGAATCACATGAATGTTTGATTTGAATCAAGCTGTCCAAATACCCATTCACTGGTGCTGGTGTTGAGAGTCAGATGTCATAAGCTTCACCTTATTGAATGACTCATAATTTATTTATTACTTAGATTTGTAATTATCTTAAGGTGGTTGTGAAGGAATTTAATTAACCTAAAACTGTCTAAAATGATATATGCATTTGGTGGACTTGTCCAAGGAATGGGGAAATATCTCAGATTAGAACTGCAGTACCTTTAGTTTAGGAACTTCTTTCTCCTTGTAGTGATGGGCGAACTGAACCCGCACAATTCGGGTCCGTACTGAATTTTGCGGTGTTTGGTATGCCGAACACGAACCCGGGATTTTTTCAAACTTCGGGCAATGTTCGGGGTCGTGTTCAGCGTTTGGAGCTTTGATGTCAGCGGCAGGTTGCTAAGGACGCCAAGGTGATCACTTCCTGGATTCCATGGAATCCAAGAAGTGATCACCTTGGCATCCTTAGCAACCTGCCGGTGACGTCAAAGCTCCGCCCCCGGAATCTCTTTGTGGGAGGGATTCCCCCAGCTCCTTCAAAGGGAGGTCTTCACGTAAAAATAAACATTGTTATTTTTATGAAAAAGGACACCGCAGCAGCACTGCAAGCAAAGGGCAGTCCTTTCACGTAAAAATAAACACCTTTTTTTGCCCCTGCGCAAAGTGCATGCCTGCCAACAACAACAACAACAATAATAATAAAATTTCTTAGACTTGTATGCCGTCCCTCTCCGAAAACTCGGAGGTGTGTGGGAGGAAGCAAACTGGCAGGGAGGTAAGTTAGAATCCACCACCCCTGTCTGAAATATACCCCTTCCTTCTCGGGATCACCACCTCATTTTATTCCATCACATTGTGGCTATTTTGTTTTTACAAAGCAAAAATCTTCTTGACTCCTTGTCTTCTACCTTTCTAAATACTATGTCTAAGTTTAATTAGTAATGACAACAGTTTAGTTCCCTTTTCCAATCCCAATTTAAAGGCATTTGAGAACCATTGCCTGTGGCAAATTAAATCTGCAACTAGTGGTCTCATTCAACATGCTTAATTTGATCAGAAATTAACCAATTTCCTGGGTTTACACAATGAAATGACTACTTAAGCAACTATTCAATGAGAATCATTTATATATACATCTAAAACAATTATGGAGTATTATTGGGGCAAGATAGGTAGGTAGGTAGGTAGGGAGGGAGGGAGGGAGATATATATATACAGTAGATATATAGATAGAGAGAGAGATAGAGAGAGGGAGGGAGGGATAGAGATAGATAGATAGATAGATAGATAGATAGATAGATAGATAGGTAGGTAGGTAGGTAGGTAGGTAGGTAGTAGGGAGGGAGAGAGAGAGATACAGTAGATGATAGATAGATAGATAGATAGATAGATAGATAGATAGATAGATAGGGAGGGAGGGAGGGAGGGACAGACAGACAGACAGACAGACAGACAGACAGACAGACAAAAAGATAGATAGATTTAGGTGAATGGGTGGATGGATGGAGAGAGAGAGAGAATGGGAGATGAGAGAGAGAGGGAGGGAGGGAGTAGGAGATGAGAGAGAGAGAGAGATGAGAGAGAGAAAGAGGGAGAGAGGGAGATAGGGAAATTTGAACACAATTCTCCAAAGCTTTGAGAAAATACTTCATAAGAAATTTTGGGCCAGCATTACTGTCCATGATTTTGTGTTTACATTTTGATCTTGAAGTGGAAGGTCAAATTATTGCAAAGGACTCGAGAAACTAGCAGTTAGCTGCTATATTTACTATAGATAGCCATGTTTTGTGTGCCTGTGTGCATCTCTCTGGCTCTTTAATTCTGCGAAATATAAATAGTCCTAGAGGGAGAATGGAAGGGAGCCCAATTTGGAAAGCTGAGGAATGTATTGTTGATCTTCTCAAATTTAATGAAGGCACAAAAATGATAGATGCTCAAAACGTGTTGCCTTGTTTGTCATTAGAACTGGCATTGATAGGAGAGTTGGCATCTTTAATTGGCAGATTTATGGAACCTGAAACCCGATTTGCTACGGGGAAGGAGAAAAACAGAGCGCACAGAACTAAACATCAATATTATTGTTGTTGATTGTGAGGTGGAGTTTGATTAACAAGCCTACAGTCATTCATCAAGAACAAACTGGACACTTCTGAAGGACAATTCTACATCCATGTACGCAATTGCATTTGGTTTCAGGGAGAAATTAATCACAAAGGGATTTTTTTTTTCCTGGAAGCTACCTAATGCCTTAAAAAACGCTTAAATCATCTCCCAAAAGAAATGTGTAATCACATATTTAAAAGATATAGATGCAATTGATGTTGAGACACAGAACTTCACCATAGAAGCTCAATTGAGACCTTTGAGCAAGATAGAAACATAGAAGACTGACGGCAGAAAAAGATCTCATGGTCCATCTAGTCTGCCCTTATACTATTTCCTATACTTTATCAAACAATGGATATATGTTTATCCCAGGCATGTTTAAATTCAGTTACTGTGGATTTACCAACCACGTCTGCTGGAAGTTTGTTCGAAGGATCTACTACTCTTTCAGTAATATAATATTTTCTCATGTTGCTTTTGATCTTCCCCCAACTAACTTCAGATTGTGTCCCCTTGTTCTTGTGCTCACTTTCCTATTAAAAACACTTCCCTCCTGAACCTTATTTAACCCTTTAACATATTTAAATGTTTCGATCATGTCCCCCCTTTTACTTCTGTCCTCCAGACTATATGCTCTAGCTCAATTCAAGTGGTACAAACTATTATCAAAAAGACTAGAGTTCTGTAGATTAACTACTCTTTCCCTGAAGATTATGGCTTGGTAGTGGGAACTGGAGGTGCTAGAACAAAGAAAAGGCAGGTATGATTGGAAAAATATGACTCTCCATCTATATTTGGTTCCCTTCTGAATATGGAGGTATAAATATCAGCTTTTAAAATTTTACATAGATTCTTCTTTTGGGCAGATTTCTCTCTCTCTTTCTCCTTCTCTCTTTCTGTTTCTCCTTCTTCCTCTCCTCTTTCCCTCCTTCCCTATCTCCTCCCATTCCTTTCCCCTAGCTCCTTCCTTCCTTCTTTCCTTCCTTCCTTCCTTCTCTTTCTTTCCTTCCTTCTCTCCCCTTCCTTCTTCTCTTTCCTTCTTTCCATTACTTTCCTCCCTCCTTCCCTATCTCCTTCCCCTTGCAGGACTACAAATACCCCTGTGCCCTTTCAGATATGTGTATCACACCAGCAAAAACCAGGCCTGTTTGATTGGCAGCAGCTTAATCCTTCTCTTCTGGGAGAAGCCACTTCCACACAAAACACTTAATAAGTAACGTAACACCTATTGCAAATTGACTAATCAAAGCAATGTACAGTGCTAACTCTGTTCCTAAGACATTTCAGCTCCATTTAGATTTATCATTAATGTTGTTCTGAATTTACTTTCACCCCAGTAAAATAAAAAAAATAAAAATTGGAAAAGTGAAGTCTGAGAAAGCTCTTAGGAATAAAGCTTTTAAAGAGAATAAGTGGGAATAAAAACTGGCAGTTGTATAAACTGAGCCATTGTCAGACGTTTGTAAGGAAATGATCTAACCTGAAAGAAAATTGTTGCTAATTTGATTCTTTCTCAATATTATTGCCTTCATAATACAGAGGGTTTTTTCCCCCTCTGCTTTAAAAATGTGGCATAAAAGGAACTCATTTTCATAAGCGTGTGTTCTGCCGGGATCTTTGGTAGGAGCCTCCCAAAAATTCAAGGGTACAAATTTTAGACACACACACGTTTGAAAATTCAAAACAATGTTCTTTATCCCAAAATTCAAAATAAACTAAGCACTCTTTTTGTATTGCAAAGAGCACTCGTCCCAAAACAACCGGGTAGTCTGTACAATTAACCTTAAGCAGTCATTAAGTACTTAGCCAGCAGCTGTGGAGAAACTTCAGACCCCTTCTTCTTCCAACGAAGTGAGACACACACACACACACACACACACACACATTGCTCTGCTTTGTTTTCAAAGGCGTTAAAAATCAACAAACAAAGGCCAGAAACCAGCAACACAGGATTCCTGATGAACTGCGATCAGATACTCTTCCACAATGGCCAAACCCACACGCTGCTATTTATAGCAGCAGCCCTAATTACTGGAGTCCCACCCAAACAGAGGTGGCCGCTCTTATCTCCTGTAATATGTCCTTACTTGGTCTCTTCTACGCATAATTCTGCGCTTGCGTGGGTCCAAAACGTCTTCATCCGAATCAACGGAAGATAAGGGAGATTGGCTGCCTGGGCTGTGTGCCAAGCCCTCCTCTACCAAATCACTTCCACCTTCTTCTTCTTCGTCCGAGGAAACTAAACTCTGAACTGACTCTGTCGGCAATAACATGTTGAAGTTTCCCCTGCATCCACCTCCACATTCCCTGCGGCAGGAGCTGGGCCAGAGCCAACCACAACAGCATGTAAGAATGATTTTGTTTCTTTTGATGGATTGGTTAGTTGGTTTTTAACTCAAAAAATGGCATAAAAGAAGAATACAGTTGTGGTCCAACTTTCCTCTCCTTTACGAGCAACATAGATATTGGAACATCATTTCATGGAAAATGTCCCAAACATTAATTCAGAAATGAGCTTTTTAGGATAGAAATGCTACTAATTTCTCCATCACCACCTTCCCATAGAATTCCAATTTATTTGATGTTCCTGGAAATTAGTTCCAAATTATCAGAAGATCATTTTTCAGATCCAACAGCTTAACAATGACAAATAATGCAAAAGGATGAAGAAAATTGCTCTGCATTTGGATGGTACTTTTGTTAATGAAATAGTAATAGTAATAGTAATAGTAATAGTAATAGTAATAGTAATAGTGTTGTGGTTGGCTCTGGCCCAGCACCTGCCCCAAGGAATGTGGAGGTGGATGCAGGGGAAACCTCAACAAGTCATAAGCCTGTTTTATTGCCGACAGAGGCAGGTAGTGCAGTTTCCTCGGACGAAGAAGAAGGTGGGGGTGACTTGGAAGAGGGGGGCTTGGCACTCAGCCCAGGAAGCCAATCTCCATTATCTTCGGTTGATTCGGATGAGGAAGTGTTAGACCCACGCAGGCGCAGACTTATGCATAGAAGAGACCAATTGTAGAAATATTACAGGAGATAAGAGAGGCCACCTGTGTTTGGGTGGGGCTCCAGTAATTAGAGCTTCTGAAATAAAAAGCAGCGTGTTAGTTTGGCCATTTTGGAAGATTATCTGATCGCAGTTCTTCAGGACCGTGTTTTGTTGTTTTCCAGACTTCGTTGATTTTTCACGACTTTGAAACCAAAACAGAGCAAAGTGTGTGTGTGTTTCACTTCATGGAAGAAGGAGGGCTGTGACGGTTCTTCACAGCTGCTAGCTAAGACTACCAGGTTGTTTTTGGATGAGTGTTCTTTGCAATATAAAAAGGGTGCGTTGTTTCTTTTGAATTTTTGTGATAAAGAACATTGTTTTTGAACTTTCAAGCGTGTGTGTCTGAAATTTGTACCCTTGAATTTTCAGGAGACTCTTACCATAGAGCCAGGCAGAACAAGTAGTAGTAGTAGTAGTAGTAGTAGTAGTAGTAGTAGTAGTAGTAGTAATTGCAGCCCAGGAGCAAGCAATCAGAACAAATGCAATCAAGGCCAGGATCTAAAAATCAGCTGATGACTCATAATGCAGACTTTATTTATTTATGTATTTATTTATTTTATTTATTATTTAGATTTGTATGCCGCCCCTCTCCGCGAACTCGGGGCGGCTCACAACAAAAAATATAAACAATCGTACAAATCCAAATAAATTCAATAAATTTAAGCATTTAAAATAGTTTTAAAAAGAACCCCACTATATTAACAAGCACACACACAAACATACCATACATAAATTGTACGTGGCCGGGGGAGGTGTTTCAGTTCCCCCATGCCTGATGACAAAGGTGGGTTTTAAGAGCTTTATGGAAGGCAGGGAGAGTAGGGGCAGTTCTAATCTCCGGGGGGAGTTGGTTCCAGAGGGCTGGGGCCGCCACAGAGAAGGCTCTTCCCCTGGGGCCCGCCAACTGACATTGTTTAGTTGACGGGACCCGGAGAAGGCCCACTCTGTGGGACCTAACCGGTCGCTGGGATTCGTGCGGCAGAAGGCGGTCTCGGAGATATTCTGGTCCGATGCCATGAAGGGCTTTAAAGGTCATAACCAACACTTTGAATTGTGACCGGAAATTGATCGGCAGCCAATGCAGACTGTGGAGTGATGGTGAAACATGGGCATACCTAGGTAAGCCCATGACTGCTCTCGCAGCTGCATTCTGCACGATCTGAAGTTTCCGAACACTTTTCAAAGGTAGCCCCATGTAGAGAGCGTTACAGTAGTCGAATCTCGAGGTGATGAGGCCATGAGTGACTGTGAGCAATGAATCCCGGTCCAGACTTTGCAAGGAACTTCATGAAACAATCGATCATATCCTCAGCATCTGCAAGGAAATTGCACAGATGGACTACAAACAGAGGCACAATTATGTGGCCCAGATGCTCCGTTGGAACCTGTGCCACAACTACCATCTACCAGTGGTAAAGAACTGGTGGGATCATAAACCTGAGAAAATAGTTGAAAACAAACTTGCCAAAATACTTTGAGACTTTCGAATTCAAACTGATAAGGTTTTGAAACACAATACACCAGACCTCACAATTGTGGAAAAGAAAAAAAGTGTGGATCATTGTTGTCGCCATACCAAGTGACAGTCAAATTGATGAAAAACAACAAGAAAAACTTAGCCAATATCATGATCTTAAAATCGAACTACAAGGACTCTGACATAAACCAGTACAGGTGGTCCCAGTATTAATCAACACATTGGGTGCTATGCTAAAAGACCTCAGCCAGCATTTGAAAACAATAAACGCTGACAAAATCATGCTGTCAGTTGCAAAAGGCTGTACAGTAGTACCTCTAGATACAAGCTGCTCCACATGCGAGTATTCCAAGATACGAGCCACGAGGGGAGAGAAATTTCTGTTCCAGACCCGAGCTCAAATTCGGGATACGAGCCGAGCGTCCACTAGGTGGCGCAAGAATCCTTGCTTCTGGTTATCTCAGAGGGGAAAAACAAAGTCTAAAGCCATTTGTTCCAGATACGAGTTGTTCGACATACAAGCTCCCTTCTGGAACGAATTAAACTCGTATCTAGAAGTACTACTGTACTTGGATCTGCGTGCATCATATGAAAATATATCACACAATCCTAGACATTTGGGAAGTGTTCGACTTGTGATATTGCGATACAAAATCCAGCTTATCAATCCCGTTTGCTGTGTATCACTGTTTTTTGTGAATAAAATAACAAGAAGAAGGAGATCTTAGAACCACGGAACTATATCTTTGAAAGATTCTGGAGCACCGGGCAATTGCCAGAGGACTGGAAAAGACCTGATGTAGTTCCCATCTTCAAGAAAGGGGAAAAAAAGATCCAGGAAACTACAGTTCTATCAGCCTGACCTCAATGCCAGGGAAGGTTTTGGAAAAGATAACCAAACAACGAGTCAACGAACACACTATGCTGGATTTCGTATTTTATCACCAGTCGGGCACTTCCCAAGCACCTAGGACTGTGTGATGTAGCGGCAAATTATGTTTGCCGATCCCAGTAAAGTGGCCTTTTGCAATTGACTGATGGAGTTTTTATCAATTCCGATGGTTTTCAAATGTCCACTGAGATCCTTTGGCACTGCGCCCAGTGTGCCAAGTACCACTGGGACCACTTTCACTGGCTTCTGCCAGAGTCATTGCAGCTCGATTTTTAGATCTTCATAATTCACTAATTTCTCTAGCTGCTTCTCCTCAATTCTGCTGTCTCCTGGGATTGTGATGTCGATGATCCATATTTTCTTTTTCTCCACAATCAGGAGAAAAAGAAAGTATGGATCATTGTTATTGTTGTTGTTGTTGTTGTTGTTGTTGTTGTTATTGTTACTGTTACTGTTACTGTTACTGTGTTAAGAGCACAATAGAAACATAGAAACATAGAAGACTGATGGCAGAAAAAGACCTCATGGTCCATCTAGCCTGCCCTTATACTATTTTCTGTATTTTATCTTAGGATGGTTATATGTTTATCCCAAGCATGTTTAAATTCAGTTACTGTGGATTTACCAACAACGTCTGCTAGAAGTTTGTTCCAAGGATCTACTACTCTTTCAGTGAAATAATATTTTCTCACGTTGCTTTTGATCTTTCCCCCAACTAGCTTCAGATTGTGTCCCCTTGTTCTTGTGTTCACTTTCCTATTAAAAACACTTCCCTCCTGAACCTTATTTAACCCTTTAACATATTTAAATGTTTCGATCACATTAATTCTTTGATATGAACCCAAAGGGATATAGAATTAGACCGGTTAAAATTACAGGAATATCCAGGGAAAAAATGAAGTTTTGACTGCAGATCTCAAAACACATTAAGGAATGAAATTATCAGTCATTTGCTCAGAGTGGTTCTGCCCAGCTGCACCCATAACCCATCAAACTCTGCTCTGATTCACCAAATCCTGTTGCAGCTGAATGACCAACCTTCTAGCTTCTGTGATTGCTTTGCTGGGTACTTTTCTAAATGTTTTTCCTTCTCTGGCTGGCTCAGCTATTCTGGCCCTCATTTGATAGGTTGGGCCCTGCCTTGATATCAGAAGTGAATAACTTTACAGATAAAACTAAGGAGCTGCTTAGTCCGTGCAGACAGGAGAGGAAAAACTGATCGAAGTCATTCTTCTGATTTCCGCCGTCTTTCTTTGTGTGGGTCAACAACATCGCAGTAAGGAGATGCAACTGTGGCATTGAAAGCCTGTCCTTGACAGCTGTTTAAAAAGAGCCTCCATCGCACTGACATTTTGACACAATTTCCCCACAGCAAATGGGCCTAATTCTACACATACCTCTTGCTAACTTTGATATATCACTTTGCATCCAGTTTAGGTAGCTGGAATATAGTGGTACCTCTACCTAAGAATGCCTCTACTTACAACTTTTCAAGATAAGAACCGGGTGTTCAAGATTATTTTGCCTTTTCTCAAGAACCATTTTCTACTTACAAACCTGAGCAATTTATTTCAAAAAAAGATAGGGAAACATGGGACTTATTTGTTTCTTTGTTGGGAACATGTATACAACCAACTACTTGCTCACAGTAATTCTAGGCAGCTTACAAGCAATAAAACACAGTACAGAAAACAATAAACAATAATCTCCCCTAAACCTTTCATTCGTGAGGATTGAAATCCTTTACTTACGAACTTAATTCATTCCGTGATCAGGTTCTTAAGTAGAAAAGTTTGTAAGAAGAAGCAATTTTTCCTATAGAAATCAATGTAAAAGCAAATAATGTGTGCGATTGGGGAAACCACAGGGAGGGTAGAGGTCCTGTTTCCTCCCAGGAGATTCCTAGAGAGGCCCCACAGAGGCTTTTCCCTGCCTTTTGTGGCCCTCTTTCCTCCCAGGAGATCCCTACAGAGGCCCCACAGAGGCTTCTCCTCACCTTTTCCAGCCCTGTTTCCTCCCAGGAGATTCCTAAAGAGGCCCCATGGAAGCTTCTCTCTGCCTTTTATGGCCCTGTTTCCTCCCAGGAGATCCCTACAGAGGCCCCACAGAGGCTTCTCCTCACCTTTTCCAGCCCTGTTTCCTCCCAGGAGATTCCTAAAGAGGCCCCATGGAAGCTTCTCTCTGCCTTTTATGGCCCTGTTTCCTCCCAGGAGATCCCTACAGAGGCCCCACAGAGGCTTCTCCTCACCTTTTCCAGCCCTGTTTCCTCCCAGGAGATTCCTAGAGAGGCCCCATAGAGGCTTCTCCCTGCCTTTTCCAGTTACAGTTTCAGAGGCTCGGGTTTGCAAGTAGAAAATGGTTCTTGAAAAATCCCGGTTCTTATCTAGAAGAGTTTGTAAGTAGAGGTGTTTGTAGGTAGAGGCACCACTGTATATGGACCTAGCAAAAAGTTAGATAGCTAAGATGAAAAGAGAAGAAACAATTCAAATGCAGATGAAAGTTTTCAACTGATCTGAGCAAGTAAACAATGATAGGAAAGTACAGCACTGACCCCAGTCTAGGACAACAAATCCCCTCCCATTAGTTCCCGTTATGCAAGGGGAGGAACAAGGGTGCGTGTTGCCTACAGATCTTTGACAGCCTAATTCGATTTGACAGCACTTCAGATAAATTACCTCCTTGAACAAGATTGCCGAACCAAAGAGATGGCCCACTTCAGTATGTCAGGCTGTTATCTGCCCTCTTCAGTGGTTTTCGCATGCAAATGATCTCCTCCACATTAGGAGAACAAAGTCGATGACGGAATCAAGTGGCTTGTTGCTGAGAGTAGATTTGCGCTGTTGACTTCCATAGGCCCGTGGCATGACAAACGAACACTTGACTGTAGTCCAGTAGTGCTTGTCTTTTTCTATTGAAACACACTAAAACCCAACTCTCCTTAACTTTGTAACTGATTAACAGAGTTGGAAGGGACCTTGTAGGTCATCTAGTCCAACCCCCCATCCAAGCAAGTGACCCTACACCAGTGATGGTGAACGTTTTTTTCCTTGGGTGCTGAAAGGGCATGTGTGCATGCTTTTGTGCATTCAAAATTAATAATTTAATAATAATAATAACAATAATAATAATAATAATAATAATAATAATAATAATAACAATAATAATTTATTGGATTTGTATGCCGCCCCTCTCCGCAGACTCGGGGCGGCTTACAACAATAATAAACACAACATGTACAATCCAATAATAAAAAACAACTAAAAACCCCTATTATAAAACCAAACATACATACAAACATACCATACATAACTTGTAATGGCTTAGGGGGAAGAGCTATCTCAACTCCCCCATGCCTGGCGATATAAGTGAGTCTTGAATAGTTTACGAAAGACAGGGAGGGTAGGAGCAGTTCTAATCTCCGGGGGGAGTTGGTTACAGAGGGTCGGGGCCGCCACAGAGAAGGCTCTTCCCCTGGGGCCTGCCAAACGACATTGTTTAGTTCAATTCAATGCACGGGGAGGGCAAAAACAGCTTCCTCCACCCCATGGAGGCCCTCTGGAGGTTGGAAATGGCCTGTTTCCCAATTTCTGGTGAGCCCAGTAGATTAGATTAGATTAGATTTATTAGATTTGTATCCCACCCCTCTCCGGAGACTCGGAGCAGCTCACAACAATAACAACAATGTAAACAAATCTAATACATTTTAAACCCATTATTAAAACCATACAACACATACTGTACATAAATAATATAAACCCAGGGGCTCAGTTTTTCCATGCCTAACGACATAAGTGGATATTCAATAATTTACAAAAGACAAGGAGGGTGGGGGTGATTCTGATCTCCAGGTGGAGTTGATTCCAGAGGTCCAGGGCCACCACAGAGAAGGCTCTTCCCCTGGGGCCTGCCAGATGACATTGTTTAGTCGATGGGACGCGGAGAAGGCCAACTCTGTGGGACCTAATCGGTCGCTAGGATTCGTGCGGCAGTAGACGATTCCGAAGATATTCTGGTCTGATGCCATGTAGGGTTTTATAGATCATTAGCAACACTTTAAATTGTGACCGGAAACTAAGGCTTCCCTGGAGCCAGGGGACGTTAAAAATGCCCTCCCCTATTTCCCCAGACCCTCTCTGGAAGCCAAAAATGCCCTCCCAGAGCCTCTGTGTGAGCCAAAAATCATCTGGCCGGCACACACATGCATGTTGGAGCTGAGTAGAGCAACGGCTTGCATGCCAGCAGATATGGCTCCACGTGCCACCTGGAGCACCCATGCCATAGGTTTACCATCAGTGCCCTACACCCAGGAATGGGCAGCAGGCAGGACGGGGTGGAACACAGTTCCACCGGTGGAAATGAAGATGCATGCACAACTCCACTGATCGGTGGCTGTTACTTACTAGGTTCAGCTCGGCTCTCCTTTTTTCCCCTGCTGCTGCTGCATCTGGGCTCCTTGCTTTTTTCCTCTTTCCTCCATCCTGCCCTTGACAAGCTTCCCCCTCTCCTACCCGGCTCCCCTCCAGCCTCACGCAGCCACCTCCCACCTGAGGTGCAAGCAAAAGGCGTGGGTGGAAGCGGTGCTGGCAGCGTTTGTTTGTTTGTTTGTTTATTTGTATGCCGCCCCTTTCCGTGGACTTGGGGCGGCTCACAACACAATAAAACAATTCATAACAAATCTAATAATATACAATTTAAAATTTAAAATAGTTAAAACCCCCCATTTTTAAGCAGACCTACCTACAAACATACCATACATAAATTATATAGGCCCGGGGGAGATATCTCAATTCCCCCATGCCTGACGACAAAGGTGGGTTTTGAGGAGTTTACGGAAGGCAAGGAGGGTGGGGGCAGTTCTAATCTCCAGGGGGAGCTGGTTCCAGAGAGTCGGGGCCGCCACAGAGAAGGCTCTTCCCCTGGGACCTGACAAACGACATTGTTTAGTTGAGGGGACCCGGAGAAGGCCAACTCTGTGGGACCTAACTGGTTGCTGGGATTCATGCGGCAGAAGGCGGTCCTGGAGATATTCTGGTCCAATGCCATGAAGGGCTTTATAGGTCATAACCAACACTTTGAATTGTGACCGGAAACTGATCGGGAACCAATGCAAGCCACAGAGTGCTGTAGAAACATGGGCGAATTTTGGAAGCCTCACAATGGCTCTCGCAGCTGCGTTCTGCACAATCTGAAGTTGTTTAGTTGACGGGACCTGGAGAAGGCCGACTCTGTGGGACCTAATCGGTCACTGGGATTCGTGCAGCACCCATTCGCCTAGCTACCCAGCCTGAGGCGGGGTGGCGACCCAGGAAGGAGAGCGCGGGAAATGCGAAGCAAATTGTCATCCCAGCGAGCGACACTGATAAGGTTGTAAGTCGAGGACTTAACAGTTCACTTGAACGATGATGATTGTTCAAGCCACTCCCACCTGATCACATGACCGGCAAGCCACTCCTACCCAATCACATGATCACTAAGCCACACCCACAAAATAAGCCATACCCATGGCGTGACAGTAAAAATTTTGGCTGCCCATTACTGCCTACACCATTACTGATAGATGACAGTTCAGTCTTTTCTTGGAAGCAATAAATGTACTTTAATTTTCCCCTCACAAAAGAAACAGAAAACCCCAAATCCCAATTTCTTGTGATAAGAAACTCGCCAATCCCCTCTGCTTTTAAGCAGTCCACTGAATTTATGACTGGGCATTTCAGGGAGAATCGACCCATAAATTTGCAGAGCAGGAATCTGCCCTGCAAATTGGAAACCAAAACAGGTCAGATTTATACCAAATACTAGTTGCTTAGTCTCCTCCCATATATCCTTGCTGTTGTGTTTCTGCAGTCTCCTGTGTGATGTTCTTCCAAATTTCACTTTCCTTGATAAAAAAAAGCACACCATCCCGAGTAATTGCTTGAGGGAATCCATGATGAAATGATATCCTTTGAACCAAGCAATGACTCTCTTACTAGTGATTCAATTATTCCATTGTTTGGGGGGGATCTTGGTACCAGTCTTTGATCAGTTATCTCCACTGGAGAAAGCTTTTAAATCTAAATTCTGTCTAATGCAGGTCCCTGGCATTCTTTCCCCCCCGGTCCTATGCATCTCTATCTCCCTTTATTTGTTTGTTTGTTTGTTTGTTTGTTTGTTTGTTTGTTTGTTTGTTTGTTCGTTTGTTCGTTCGTTCGTTCGTTCGTTTGTTCGTTTGTTCGTTTGTTCGTTTATTCATTTATTTATTTATTTATTTATTTATTTATTTATTTATTTATTTATTTATTTATTTATTTATTTATTTATTTGTTTGTTTGTTTGTTTGTTTGTTTGTTTGTTTGTTTGTTTGTTTATTTATTTATTTATTTATTTATTTATTTATTTATTTATTTATTTATTTATTTATTTATTTATTTATTTATTTATTTATTTATTTATTTATTTATTGTTAGAGTTGAAAGGGACCATGCGGGTCATCAAGTCCAACCCCCTGCCCAAGCAGGAACCCTATAACATCCTAGCCAAATGGCAGTCCAATTTCCTCTTTAAAATGTCCAGAGTATTGGAGCTCACAACGTCAGCTGGTAGGTTGTTCCATTGGTTGATCGCTCTGATCATCAGGAAGTTCCTCCTTATCTCCATGTTGAATCTCTCCTTGGTCATCTTCCAGCCATTGTTCCTCGTCCGGCCCTCTGGTGCCTTGGAGAATAAAGTGATCCCCTCCTCTCTGTGACATCCCCTCGTATACTTGTAGACTGCTATCATGTCTGCTCTGGCCCTCCTTTTCTCTAGGCTATCCATGCCCAGTTCCCTCAGTCTATCTCCATAAGTCTTGGTTTCCAATCCCCTAATCATCTTGGTTGCTCTTTTTTGCACTTTCTCCAGAGTTTCAATGTCTCTTTTGAAGTGTGGTGACCAGAACTGAATACAGTACTCCAGATGTGGTCGGACCAGGGCATAGTAAAGTGGTATTAAGACTTCCCTGGTCTTGGAGTGTATTCCCCGGTTGATGCAGTTTAGGATTGTGTTGGCTTATTTAGCTGCTGCTGCACATTGTTGGCTCATGTTTAGTTGATTGTCCACCAAGACTCCGAGGTCCCTTTCGCAGTCGCTATTGCTAAGAGGGGTTTCTCCCAGGTTGTATGTGTGTCCAGGGTTTTTTCTGGCTAGGTGAAGGACTTTGCTCTTGTCGATGTTAAACATCATTTTATTGGTTGGGCCCACTGTGTTAGTCTGTCTAGGTCTTTCTGTAGTTTGAGCCTGTCTTCTAGGGTATTGGCTACCCCCGCCAGCTTGGTGTCATCTGCGAATTTGATCAGTTGCCCTTCTATTCCCTCGTCCAAGTCGTTGATGAAAATGTTGAAGAGCACAGGGCCCAGGACAGAACTCTGTGGTACCCCACTGCCTACGTTCTTCCATATGGATTTGGAACCACTAAGGACAACTTGTTGGGTGCGGTTGGTCAGCCAGCTATTGATCCATTTGCATGTGTTGTAGTCTACTCTGCTTTGTGTGTCTATTTTTCACCTCCAACAGAAGAGACCTTGGACTGTGGCAATTTTAGCCTTCAATTATTCTAGCAACTGTGGAAAAGACAGGGAGATCAACAAAGTTATGCTTCTCCATGCATATATTCCAAAAAAGATGTTCAATCTGAGAGTTATATTGAAGAACGATCTCCTGGTGCATGGACCTTTGATAAAAGATTATTATTATATTTTCTCTCTGTTAACATTTCAAATCCCAGTCTAACTCTGAAAAAACCAAAAACATGAATGATGTATTTTTGGAAGAAATATCCTTGTGGGGAGAAAGACAAGTTGTTAAATGAATGGCACTATTGTTATACAAAGCCATTGTCGACAATGGATTTTTTCTTTTTTGCTGGAACCTGGAAATGAATCAATTCAATTCAATTCAATTTATTCAATTTATTAGATTTGTATGCCGCCCCTGTTTATTACAACAGTAATAAAAACAGTATAACAACGGAACAAATCTAATAATAAAATTATATAAAAACCCCCAACAATTTAAAAACCATGCAGCACATACATACCAAACATAAAATATAAGAAAGCCTGGGGGAGATGTCTTAATTCCCCCATGCCTGGCGATATAGGTGGGTCTTGAGTAACTTGCGAAAGACAAGGAGGGTGGGGGCCGTTCTAATCTCCGGGGGGAGTTAATTCCAGAGGGCCGGGGCCGCCACAGAAAAGGCTCTTCCCCTGGACCCCGTCAAATGACATTGTTTGGTCGACGGGACCTGGAGAAGGCCGACTCTGTGGGACCTTATCGGCCACTGGGATTCGTGCGGTAGATGGCGGTTCCGGAGGTATTCTGGTCCAATGCCATGTTTATATCCCATAAAATGATGTAAGCCCCAATAATGTGACTATTAGACATTGTAAATGGTGATAAATGCAATCCAGAAACTAAGGGGATGCTTTTGGAACTTTAAATCTGACCTATGAGTAGCCCCAGGCAGGTCTGTTGTGACTGGTCATCAGTTAAGAACTTCTGTAATCGTCGTGTATGTTCAGCTTTGGTTGTTGCTGTGGTTTTGTTCAGATCATGCCTCAAAGAACATAACCTTCAAGAGGTGAAGGGATCTTAATTAAACATAGATGAATTGATAGACAGTAACAGGAGAGGAATAGATACAGCTGAACTCAGCAGAGGTCAACATTCACAGATGTCTAAAGGGGGAGATTGCAAGCTTGCAACAAAAGGAAGAAAGCACCACTAAAAAAAAATAAAAGGTGGTGCAAAGCTACTTTTGCCATCTTTATGCAAGCTTGCAAGCTTCTAGATGCCCCTGTCAATTTTCGTCTTCCTTATCACTTCCAATTAACCTGGCGCATTAAATAGTCAGGGTTTGGAATCTGTGGCCATCCAGTTATAGTTAAAAAAAAATGAGTTTCATTTTTACTGAAATAACACCTCTGTGCCTAGGACCAGTGAAACCAAAGAATCTTATATGAGAAGAAATAAATATCATTTTTTTAAAAAATTATGGCGCAAAATTGTAGCAATGTTCTCCCTGCCATAGAAGAAGTCAATAACAGAAGCTGGATCACAAAGGATTATAAAAGAGGGGCTACTAAAAAAGGGGGCAAAAATGAATTGATTTCCATGGCTAAGACATTTTCCCCTTCCAATTTAGTCTAAAATAAGCAGCCAAGAGCTTTAGTTTCTCTCAATTGTGAAAATAATAATAGTAATAATAACAACAACAACAACAACAACAGACAATCCAAAGTGCAGACTCTGTAAAGAAACAGATGAAACAATCGATCACATACTCAGCTGCTGCAAAAAGATCACACAGACTGACTACAAGCATAGACCTGATGCTGTGGCACAGATGATCCACTGGAACCTCTGCCGGAACTACCATTTACCAGTGGCAAAGAACTGGTGGGATCATAAGCCTGAAAAAGTGGTCGAAATTGAGCAAGCAAAACTACTGTGGGACTTCCGACTTCAGACTGACCGAATTCTGAAGCATAACACACCAGACATCCTGATTGTGGAGAAAAAGAAAGTATGGATCATCGACATCGCAATCCCAGGGGACAGCAGAATTGAGGAGAAGCAACTAGAGAAATTAGTGAAATATGAAGATCTAAAAATTGAGCTCAACGACTGTGGCATAAGCCAGTGAAAGTGGTCCCAGTGGTACTTGGCACACTGGGCGCAGTGCCAAAGGATCTCAGCGGACATTTGAAAACATCAGAATTGACAAAATCTCCATCTGTCAATTGCAAAAGGCCGCTTTACTGGGATCAGCAAATATAATTCGCCGCTACATCACGCAGTCCTAGGTGCTTGGGAAGCGCCCGACTGGTGATGAAATACGAAATACAGCATAGTGATCTCGTTTGCTGTGTTGTGTTGACATAATATTAATAATAATAATAATAATAATAATAATAATAATAATAATAATAATAATTTATTAGATTTTCTATTTAAAATCTAGTCTATAGAGAAAGGTTGGCCAATGCTTCAGTACTTTCCTTCGCATGTGATAATGACCTGTGTAAAAACAGACGTGTGTGGCCCAGGATTGAGTTCTATTTTTTTACTACCACTCTGTAGGCGTGGCTTAATTTTGGGGGAGTGGTTTGATGATTATGTGACCAGGTAGAAGTGGGTTGACAGTCATGTAACTCTGTGGAGGTGGCTTTGGAATCATGTGACTGAGTGAGGGCAGCTTGGCAGTCATGTGGCTGGGTGATCATGTGACTGGGTTGGCATGGCCAACTTGACATCACTCATGTCAAGGGTTAGGGTTAGTGTGCCTGGCTTCTTCTTGCCTCAATGAAATACAATTTCCCTATCTATTTGCTACTACTGAACATCCAAAATATATTATTTAATCTAATGTATATATGCCCTGTATACACACATATTACACATAGGCACACAAAAATATACATTATCTACTGTATGTACTGTATGTGTATACAGTATATATATTAGATAATTAATATTTGATGCAAGGAGAGGCCAGTTATCCTAACCCAAACCCTTGATGTGAGTGACGTCAAGTTGGCCACCAATAATAATAATAATAATAATAATAATAATTATTATTATTATTATTATTATTATTATTATTATTATTATTATTATTATTATTATTTGTATGTCGTCCCTCTCCGAAGACTCGGGGGGCTCACAACAATATTAAAAACAATATTATAGTAGAACAAATCTAATATTAAAAAACTTATTAAACCCTATCATTATTTAAAAACCAAACAACACGTTCATACCATACATAAAACAAAATATAAAAGAGCCTGTGGGAAAGGTGTCTCAACTCCCCCATGCCTGGTGGTATAAGTGAGTCTAGAGTAGTTTATGAAAGACAGGGAGGGTGGGGGCAGTTCTAATCTCCCGGGGGAGTTGATTCCAGAGGGCCAGGGCCGCCACAGAGAAGGCTCATAACCAACACTTTGAATTGTGACCGGAAACTGATTGGCAGCCAATGCAAGCCACGGAGTGTTGTAGAAATGTGGGTGAATCTTGGAAGCCCCGCGATGGCTCTCGCGGCTGCGTTCTGCATGATCTGAAGTTTCCGAACACTTTTCAAAGGTAGCCCCATGTAGAGAGCGTTGCAGTAATCGAACCTCAAGGTGATGAGGGCATGAGCGACTGTGAGCAATGACTCCCTGTCCAAATAGGGCCGCAACTGGTGCACATGGCGAACCTGGGCAAGTCAAATGATCTTTCAGCCACCCCCTGTTCACATGATTGTCAAGCCCTTCACTGCTTTGGCCTGACATAAGAATTCTGCTGGACTTAAGGCCACATTTTCATCCTTAGGAAATGAACGTGGTTATTTTAACTGACCTGTGAATTCTTAGGGATTACTTAACTCAAGTGCTAACTCCCTAAATTTGAAGTGAAGAGTACACACTTTCCCATTCCTTTTGGAGCAAGCATCTGATGTTACACAGACACACCCACACACAAACACACCCACGCATGAACATTCTCTCTCTAACACAGAAACTTCACAGCACTTGCTTTCTGACTAACACAATCCGGAAAAAACAAGCAGTGTGTGCTTACAAATACAATATGAGCTTAAAATCCCCAAAGGAGATAATTTTGGGCCAAACTAATTTTAGCTAGCTGCTTTTCATTTCTGGCTTTAGATAATCTGATAGATAGTGTTGCAGAGAAAGGCCGGAGGTTTTGGGGTGGGGAGGGATAAAACAATCTCTATTTAAGGATTAGAAGCTCACCCGACCAGCAATGTTATTTTCTTTTATTTTTTCCCCTTTCCTTTTTTAGAAACATAGAAACATAGAAGACTAATGTATAATAAAAAATCGGACCAAAACCAATAAAATCCCTGTCTGAGTTCAATCCACTTGAAAATTACTAGAAATCTACTAATATTACAACCTACGATTAAGTTTCACTAACAAAAACAACAAATATAATCAAACTAAGTCGTCACAATCCAAATGCCTGCTTGTTTGCAGGTACTACTTCTCCTCTCTCTATCTCTCTCTTCTCTCTTTCTTCTCTCTTTCTTTCTCCCTTCTTTCCCTTTCTACCCCTTCTCTTTTCAAATTACTGTTGGATTATCAAATATTACAGCTATAAGATTATTCAAATAAGAATACTGAATACGAAATATTTACATATGGACAAATACTTGGAATGTGTATACAATAATATATATAAGCTGTGATATAACAACACTGTTTACCCCACTCCCCTCCCACTTCTCTTTTTTGTACTCCCATCCCCCTTTTCCCCTGTTTTACTTCTTTTTGTATAAATCAATAAAGTACTGTATATTAAAAAAAAAACATAGAAGACTGACTGCAGAAAAAGACCTCATGGTCCATCTAGTCTGCCTTTATACTATTTTTTGTATTTTATCTTAGGATGGATCTATGTTTATCCCAGGCATGTTTAAATTCAGTTACTGTGGATTTACCAACCACGTCTGCTGGAAGTTTGTTCCAAGGATCTACTACTCTTTCAGTAAAATAATATTTTCTCATGTTGCTTTGGATCTTTCCCCCAACTAACTTCAGATTGTGCCCCGTTGTTCTTGTTTTCACTTTCCTATTAAAAACACTTCCCTCCTGAACCTTATTTAACCCTTTGACATATTTAAAAGTTTCGATCATGTCCTCCCTTTTCCTTCTGTCCTCCAGACTATACAGATTGAGTTCATTAAGTCTTTCCTGATACGTTTTATGCTTAAGACCTTCCACCATTCTTGTATTTTATTTTTATTTTTTATTTATTTTGTCCAATACACAATACACATTGAAGAGGATAGACAAGTAGTAATATATATAAAGAAAAGGATAGAAGAAAAGATATAAAAATAGAGGAAAAGATATATGAAAGGAAGAAGAGATAAAGGAGATAAAGGAGAGATAATTGGACAAGGGACGGAAAGCACACTAGTGCACTTATGTATGCGCCTTACTGACCTCTTAGGAACCTGGAGAGGTCAATCGTAGATAGTCTAAGGGGAAAATGTTTGAGGTTAGGGGTTGAAACTACTGAGTCAGGTAATGAGTTCCACGCTTCGACAGCTCAATTGTTGAAGTCATATTTTTTACAGTCAATTTTGGAGCGGTTAATATTAAGTTTGAATCTGTTGCGTGCTCTTGTGTTGTTGCGATTGATGCTGTAGCCCGTCTTTGGACCTGTTCAATTTTGTCAATATCTTTTTGTAGGTGAGGTCTCCAGAACTGAACACAGTATTCCAAATGTGGTCTCACCAGCGCTCTTTTGAGGTCCTGAATTCTTCTTAATCTTCCTGTTCTCACCGTTCTACAAAATAGGTAAGAAATCAAAACCGAGAAGTATTTTTGTTTCAGACAAACCCAGATACAATTACCCAAAGGGGCTAAAAATAGGAGAAGAGACGGAAAAGATGATGGGGGGGGGGGAGAGATAAGTGCTACATACTCCAGACTGTAATAACTATACTTCTTTCAAGAAATGGAGGTTATAATATAACTATTAAAATTCTGTAACCAACTGCTTTCGGCTTTCAGAGTGTGTGAAAAGCTGCACGCCTCCTAAACTCTTTTTTAGCTCTTGCTTTGCAGCCTCGGGTCCCCTGCAGAGTTCCATTTTTGTTGAAAGTGAAATTCATCTAAATAATATTTAACCGCCTTGGCGAACACGATTGACGAAGACAAATTGCTGTTGGATTTAACAGATATTTTAACATCATCAAGGGAACATCTGCTGTTGACAGACGAGCGAATATATTATTTTGTGGGCTTGAATTTGGCTACAAATCAAGCAATCTTGGTGGCTTTCTTGCAGATGTTTCCTTACCAAACTAGGTAACAACATCAGCGAATAAGGAGTGAAAAAAACCAAGCTCAGAGAGCACAAATCTTGAAGAAGGGTTGGTTGCAATGCAGTCTGCATTGGTTGCCGATCAGTTTCCGGTCACAATTCAAAGTGTTGGTTATGACCTATAAAGCCCTTCATGGCATCGGACCAGAATATCTCCGGGACCGCCTTCTGCCGCACGAATCCCAGCAACCAGTCAGGTCTCACAGACTTGGCCTTCTCCGGGTCCCGTCAACTAAACAATGTCATTTGGCGGGACCCAGGGGAAGAGCCTTCTCTGTGGCGGCCCTGACCCTTTGGAACCAACTCCCCCCAGATATCAGAGTTGCCCCCACCCTCCTTGCCTTTCGTAAGCTCCTTAAAACCCACCTCTGTCGTCAGGCATGGGGGAATTGAGACTTTCCTTTCCCCCTAGGCTTTTTAAAATTTATGCATGGTATGCCTGTATGTATGATTGGTTTCTTAAATTAGGGTTTTTAAATTAACTTAAATATTAGATTTGTTTATATTGTCTTATTATTGTTGTTAGCCGCCTCGAGTCTACGGAGAGGGGCGGCATACAAATCTGATAAATAGATAGCTAGGTAGCTAGGTAGCTAGGTAGCTAGGTAGCTAGGTAGCTAGGTAGCTAGGTAGCTAGGTAGATAGGTAGATAGGTAGCTAGGTAGATAGGTAGCTAGGTAGATAGGTAGATAGGTAGATAGGTAGATAGGTAGATAGGTAGATAGGTAGATAGGTAGATAGGTAGATAGGTAGATAGGTAGATAGGTAGATAGGTAGATAGGTAGATAGGTAGATAGGTAGATAGGTAAATGAATGAATGAATGAATGAATGAATGAATGAATGAATGAATGAATGAATGAATGATAACAGTGGGACTGCGACAAAGAAGAGGGAGTCAAGTTATTCTCCAAAGCACCTGAAGGCAGGACAAGAAGCAATGGATGGAAACCAGTCGTGGGTTGCTCCCAGTTCAGACCGGTAGCACTAGTGGCAGGAGGTTCCGCCCACCAGCATGGGATGCTCCTGCACATGTGCATAAATGTTGTGCATGCAGAAACTGGCAGTAAGGGGTTTTAGAACCCACTACTGATGGAAAATAATCAATCATCCTAGAAGTAAGAAGAAATTTCCTGACAGAACAATTAATGAGCAGAACAACTTGCCTCCAGGAGTCATGAATTCCCCACCACTGGAATTTTTTAGGAATAGAATGGACAACCATTTGTCCGAAATGGTATAGCTTTCCTGCCTCAGCACGAAGTTGGATTAGAGGATCTTCTCTTCTCTTCTCTTCTCTTCTCTTCTCTTCTCTTCTCTTCTCTTCTCTTCTCTTCTCTTCTCCTCTCCTCTCCTCTCCTCTCCCTTAAGTAACCTAATACTCTCTCTCTCTGTGTATGTGTGTGTATTTGTGTGTGTGTGTGTGTGCGCGCGCGCAGATATAGACAGGCAGACAGACAGATAGGTTTTGATATTTTTGTTTGGAAAGCAATTCAAAATTTTGGTAGTTTGTAGAGAATGATTAGCAACTGTTTGGAAATCCTCCAGATCAATTAATCAATTGATATCCCATTGAACTGACATTTCAAGATTTCCTTTAAGGATTAAGTAATTTGCTGAACATCTACACAAAATCACATCCAAATTTCAATTTATATTATTCCCCATGAGTCTTCGGAGAGGGGCGGCATACAAATCTAATAAATTGAATTGAATTGAATAATGATCATTTCCATTCATTTTATTTTCTTTCAACAATAATTCTGTGACCTGAGGCTGGGCTAAAAAACAGGGATTGTACTTCCCATTCTAAAAGTTGTTTCCTTCTCTGGAAAAAAAAATGTTGATACCTTCTTCTTTTGTGGAAATGCTGTAAAAATGCAACATTTCAGTAAAACGATCTACGACAGAATGAAATGAATTCCAATGCTTGAGTTCTTTTTTCTAACTTGCTAATGCTAAATAATTATCACATCACATATTCCCAAAAAGGATATTGATTTGGCTTTGTGATGGGGTTACATCCGCTAGGATATTCTATGTTTCCCACTAGAAATTATGACAGTAACCCGCCCTTGAAATTGAAAAATAAATATGACATGAAATCCAATTCAATATGGAGGCTGTTTCTGGATTGCGATGGTGCTCTACCTTCTAAATGAATTTTTAAATAAGCTTGGAATGTTTGGGCTCAGCAGAAATTGCTATAATTTCTCACATTGATTTACAATTAGCACTGTAATGCTTGTTGTTATTAATTATTATTATACAGTATCTTGATTTTAGTAATAACGATGTGGAGATTGTATCTGATGAATTCTTATCACATATAATTACATTTTAATTTAAGAAGATCGTTATTCTTATAATTTAAGGATCATAAAATATCTAGAGCTAAACTAACGTTACTTTGATGTTTTTGTATTGAATATTACAATGCTGTAAATTTGTTTTATTTTATCGATTGAATGATACACTTTACAGCCAACTAATTCTTTAATAACTCGACATGTTTTACAATAAAAAAGGAAGACCAAAACTATGAAAATGCAGGTAGTCCTGATGTCAGGGTTCCAAATAACATCTGAGAAATAAATCAGAGTCCAAACCTTGGCCTTCTCCTGAGTTTCAATTTATTGAGAGAGCCATGTTGATTATGAACTGTAGTCATCCCAAAACTGTAACTTTTGCTACAGTTCTCCACCCAGACTCATCTCTTGTTCCCACACCCACAAGTTCATCACATGGACCACTCCAGTTCTCTCAACGTCCATGATCCTCCCCTGTACGTCCAGCTGGTGCTGAACAAAGGATGACCTTGAATCTTCTGGAAAGAATTGTTTGTGGCTAATATTTTTCCCTCTCATGCAACCACCCCTCCCCAATTCCCACAGTACTGTTCTACTTGTGACAGGCCAAAGTCCCTAACTCAAAATCATGGCTTCGGTCTGACACCTGAACTTATGGCTACAACTGAGGCCCAGATTTCTGTTGCTAAATGCCCGACCGGCGGCTTAAACCAAAATTGTCCCCGGAGCAGGGGGACGCTGCTGGCGGCTCCACGGAGCCCCAAACCTCCGGTTTCTGGCGAAACCGGAAGTTTGGCTTCTGGCAGTGCGCCAGGAAGGCACGCTGCATTTTGGGAACAAGGGGAGGTCCTTGATCGTGCTATTTAAGGGCGATCCGAACAGGACCTCCTCCTTGCCTGGCTGCCCCTGAGAAGCGAACACCCGCCCATTCTCCGCTATTAACAGTGTGTCCTTAGGAGGTCGCTTCGGGGCCTAATAGGAATTTTTTGCTGCCTCCCCTTTAGAGGCGGCCGTTTTTTCGCCTATTCCACACTGACGGTACGGATGGATTGGTTAGGGGGTGCGGCGCACATAGATGTCAGAATAGGCCTCCCTTTGGTCACTGGGGTTTGGCAGGTTAGGGGCGGAAATGGGCAATTAGAAGCAACTGCGCATGCTCCTTTGGGCATCCTTTTAAAGGGTGATGGACCGCCTCTCTCCAGGAGCTAGAGGTTGGAACAACGTCGGGGATTGGAGAGAGGATGTCCATGGGAATCACAGGATCCAATTTTCCTCGGGGATTGGAGGGTGAGCTCCTCCCACACGCTAAGGGGCGTGGCTTGGATACAGGTGAAGGTGGCTTCCTTTCACCTGGTTCAGCAAGGAGTTTTGCCCAATGTTGCTAACGAAGTTTCTGGCAGGAATTTCCACCCCGTTAGTTTTGGCCTCTGCAGGTACTTAGTTATGTTGAATTTAAATATTTAAATTTACGTATTTAAAGTTACATTATTTAAATTTATGTTAATTTCATAAAATGACCCTTTATCCACAATATATCTCAGTGTCTTTACTCCGCTTCTGGGGCAATTGTTAAGTGAATTTTGTCCCCTTTTCCAGCTTTTCTTAGCACAGTTGTTAAGTGAATCACTGCAGTAGTTTAATTAGCACCATCGTTGTTAAGTAGATCTGGCTTCCTCCTTGAGTTTGCTTGTCAGAAGTTTGCAAAAAGTGACCCCAGGACACTGCAAACCATCATAAACACAGATCAGTTACCAAGCATTTGAATTTTGATCAAATTTCTTTCTTTCTTTCCCCATCAAAGCAAGGCATGCATTTTAGAAGACTATCTGAAGTTTAAATCAATACAAAATCTGTAAATTCTAGAAATCAGTTGCTAGCCATCAAAACAAAACTAAGCAATGAAGCATCTGGAAGTTTACCTTTTTAATTGTAACTTTCAAAAGCTTTAAATTTGAGACGAACAGAAGATTGCATGGAACTTCTCTGAAAGATGTTGACTGCTGGGATAGACTAATTTTTTCCCCTCTTGATTCCATCGTAAAAATCAAAGTATTGAAAAGAGATCATGAAGTCTGTTCTGTCGGGCTCTCTGGTAGACTCCTCCCAAAAATTCACAGGTACAAATTTCAGACACACACACGTTTGAAAATTCAAAACAATGTTCTTTATAATGAAAATTCACTTAACCTAAGCCCTCTTTTGGTATAGCAAAGAGCACTCGTCTCCAAACAAACTGGTAATTTGTACAAGTCCCTTATCAGTTCTGAGATACTTAGCTTGCAGCTGTGAGGCAATTCACAGTCCTTCTTCTTCCACAAAGTGAAACACACTTTGCTCTGGTTTAGTTTCAAAGCGGGGAAAAATCAGCACACAAAAGGCCGAAGTCAGTAAAGCAGTCACGAAACACAACGATCAGATAATCCTCCACAATGGCCAAACCCACAGGATGCTATTTATAGCAGCTTCACTAATTACCACAGCCCCACCCAAACACAATTGGCCTCATGTTCTTTCATAATAATCTCTCAGTTGTTGTTGCCTATGCATCGCTCTCCGCATGTGTGGCTGTATCATTAACTCTCGTTCTGAATCCAAGGAGGAGCTAGATAATTGATCTCCTTCTGAGCTGTCTGCCACACTCTCCTCCTCCCTGTCACTCATGTCTTCTTGGTCAGAGGAGCCTTCATCAACAGATTCCACCGGGGGCAAAACAGGCCTGCAGCATGTGGATGTCTCCCCCACATCCACAGTCCTTGGGGCAGGAGCTGGGCCAGAGCTAACCGCAACAAAGTCTAACCCTCTGCACACCATAGATGACTATTCAGCCTCCATATTCAAGGAAGGAGAAATTAAAACCTTCCATGCTATAAAACTATTCTACTGATTGAGAAGCCTGTGCAGCCTGGGGTTGGAGAAGCCCAAGCCTCCTGGGCCCACCAAAAGTTGGAAAACAGACTGTTTCTGGCCTCCAGAGGGCCTCCAGGGGGCGGGGAAAGCTGTTTTTGCCCTCCCCAGGCATTGAATTATGGGTGTGGGTACTCAAGCATGCTTGATAGCATGTGTGCACGCTCTTTCGGCAAAAATCCCAGGATTTTTAAAATATATATTTTTGCTATTAAATTTTGCTCTTTAGTTATAAGAATAGCAGATATCTTACTGGAAGATTTTTTTTTAATGTTCATGTAAGTTACTCATGGGGAATAATATAAATTGAAATTTGGATGTGATTTTGTGTAGATGTTCAGCAAATTACTTAAACCTTAAAGGAAATCTTTGCAATCTGTTCTAGGATTAGTTCAGCAAAGTTGTTAGGAGACGAGCAAAAAAGCAAAGTGCATAAACCTATATATTGAATTATATATGGATTACATATCCCAAAATGCCATATTCTAAATGTATAGTTATGTTACCAAAGCAACGGCATTTATGTAAAATGTTATATTTGAGGAGAACAGTTTTGCAAAAATCATAATATCCAAAATTATGCAGTCTAAATTATGCATTCATTCAAATGATGTCTTCACAAAACAGATTGTCACTGCAAACAATAAAGCTTCCGAAGCAACACAATGCAAAAAGATATGCATGTTTTTTGTTTGTTGCTTATTTAAATAGAGATGGTATCTTTGTGTACGCATTTTTGCATATCTAGAATAATTCAAAGTAGCAGGAACATAGGATGGGGAACGTTGATTGAACTTTTGCAGGGGGAAATTTAGTCTAGTTATATTCAAACCAGATATTTCATGGGAATCTTAATTGTCTTAGATAAAAGATTATTTATTTTATGAGAAAAGAGACTCTAAATTTTCTGTGAATTAGAAACATAGAAACATAGAAGTCTGACGGCAGAAAAAGACCTCATGGTCCATCTAGTCTGCCCTTATACTATTTCCTGTATTTTATCTTAGGATGGATATATGTTTATCCCAGGCATGTTTAAATTCAGTTACTGTGGATTTACCAACCACATCTTCTGGAAGTTTCTTCCAAGCATCTACTACTCTTTCAGTAAAATAATATTTTCTCATGTTGCTTTTGATCTTTCCCCCAACTAACTTCAGATTGTGTCCCCTTGTTCTTGTGTTCACTTTCCTATTAAAAACATTTTCCTGGACTTGGAATACCAGGGACAAGCACTTTATCATGATTGACTGACTGGTTGATTTTCTTTAGTTTGTATAGTTTCTTACTGATTAAGGGTTGTCTTAATCCAAACTGGTCTGCCAGACTGGTCTGTCATCTGTTAATAATAGTGTTGGGTGAACCGAATCTGCAAAGTTCGGGCTCATACCGAACTTTGCACAGTTCGGTATACCGGACACGAACCCGAATTTTTGCAAAAGTTCGGCAAAAGTTCGGGTTTGGATTCGGAAGAGTGCCAGGAAGCACCGTCACCCAGCTGTCACCTTCAGAAACAGCCGGGGCGCTTCCCAGTGCTCTCCCGAACCCGAACATTTGCCGAACTTCTGGGTTCGGCATTCGCAATACCGCCGAGAAGCGCCCCGGCTATTTCTGAAGGTGATAGCTGGGCGGCGGCGCTTCCCAGAACAGCCGGGGAGTTGTCGACCAGTCGGGAGGTGAAAAAGGAGGTGGGGAATCCCACAAGGAGATTCCAGGGGCGGAGCTTTGACATCACTGAGACGTCCTTCCTGGCCGACTGAAACGGGGACTCCAGGAAGGACGTCTCAGTGACATCAACGCTCCGCCCCTGGAATACCCTTGTGGGATTCCCCACCTCCTTTTAGAAACATAGAAACATAGAAGTCTGATGGCAGAAAAGGACCTCATGGTCCATTTAGTCTGTCCTTATACTATTTTCTGTATTTTATCTTAGGATGGATATATGTTTATCCCAGGCATGTTTAAATTATCTACCACGTCTGCTGGAAGTTTGTTCCAAGGATCTACTATTCTTTCAGTAAAATAATATTTTCTCATGTTGCTTTTGATCTTTCCCCCAACTAACTTCAGATTGTGTCCCCTTGTTCTTGTGTTCACTTTCCTATTAAAAACACTTCCCTCCTGGACCTTATTTAATCCTTTAATATATTTAAATGTTTCGATCATGTCCCCCCTTTTCCTTCTGTCCTCCGGACTATACAGATTGAGTTCATTAAGTCTTTCCTGATACGTTTTATGCGCCTCCTGACCGGCCGACAGCTCCCCGGCTGTTCTGGGAAGCGCCGCCGTCCAGCTGTCACCTTCAGAAACAGCCCGGTTGCTTCTCGGCAGTCTCCAGAATGCCAAACCTGGAAGTTTGGCAAAAATTTGGGTTCGGGAGAGCGCCGGTAAGCGCCTCGACTGTTCCAGAAGGTGACAGCTGGCCAGGGGCACTTCCTGGCACTTTCCCAAGCACTGAACTGAAACGTTTGGCAAAAGTTCGGGTTTGGATGCCAAACCCGAACCCGAACTTCATTGGGTTTGCCCAACACTAGTCAAAAATAATTTAGGGTCTCCTGCTTGGGCAGGGAGATGGACTAGATGATCTACAAGGTCCCTTCTAATTATGTTAATCTGTATCTGCATCTGAAGTCTAAATGTTCTCAACTAATGTTTTGGATGTACCTTGGAAAAGTACATGTGGATGGTGCCATGGAACAAGCAATAAGAATAAAGACTAGAAGAAGCTCTGGGTTAGGATGTCACTCCGAAATTGGATGTCACTGGAAGAGGCACATTTGTAGAAGCTGGACTAGTTCCTCTTAAGTGTGACATGTTGTCCCTGACAGGTTTATTAATCTCTCACTTCTGGAGTGTTCCATTTAATTTGATGTTTCACTTAAGAAAGCCAGAAAAAAATTAGCTAGATAGATGCCATTGCTCTAAAGCAGTGATTCCCAAACTTGGCAACTTTATGACTTGTGGACTTCAATTCCCAGAATTCTCCAGCCAGGATAGCCTAGCCTAGCATAGCCTAGCCTAGCCTAGCCTAGCCTAGCCTAGCATAGCATAGCATAGCATAGCATAGCATAGCATAGCATAGTATAGCAAAGCCTCCGAGTTTGCGGAGAGGGGCGGCATATAAATCCAATGAATCTAATCTAAATCTAATCTCTAGAGTTGTTAACCTGATCCTACGCAGTTTCTGCTCAGGCAATCTCACAGTACTCACAAGAGCCTACAAAACTTTTGCCAGACCCATCTTAGACTACTGCTCATCTGTCTGGAACCCATACCACATCTCAGACATCAACACCCTTGAAAATGTCCAAAGATATTTCACCAGAAGAGCCCTTCACTCCTCCACTCGAAACAGAATATCCTACGAAAATAGACTAACAATCCTGGGCCTTGAAAGCCTAGAACTACGGCGCCTAAAACACGATCTGAGTATTGCCCACAAGATCATATGCTGCAATGTCCTACCAGTCAATGACTACTTCAGCTTCAACCACAATAACACAAGAGCACGCAACAGATTCAAACTTAATACGAACCGCTCCAAACTTGACTGTAAAAAATACGATTTCAACAATCGAGTTATCAAAGCGTGGAACTCATTACCGGACTCAATTGTGTCAACCCCTAACCCCCAACACTTCTCCCTTAGACTCTCCACGATTGACCTCTCCAGGTTCCTAAGAGGCCAGTAAGGGGCGTACATAAATGCACTGGTGTGCCTTTCATCCCCTGTCCAATTGTCTTTCCTTTCTTTTACCTAGCTTATATATTCTCTTCCTTTCATATATCCTCTCCTCTAAGTTCACTTTCACCCTCCTTTATATTATCACATGTCTATCTTTCTTCCTATGTATTTGTGTATTGGACAAATGAATAAATAAATAAATAAAATAAAAATAGCATAGCATAGCATAGCATAGCATAGCATAGCATAGCATAGCATAGCATAGCATAGCGGGCTGGAGAATTCCAGGAGTTCAAGTCCACAAGTCTTAAAGTTGTCAAGTTTGGGAACCATTGCTCTAAGGGAAACAATAAAATTAAAAAAAAAAACCCAAAACCTCAGCATGCTGTGTGTTCCCTTACACATTTCCTCCCAAAGAAACTCTTGAATCTGTTCAGCAGAGCTAATCAAGTAGTATAGCCCTACCTTGCAACATTGTGCATATTTACTCATCTGATTCAATGAGTTTAATAGAAGTATTTATAGGATTCTGCTTTAGCTTTTAAATTATGTTTCTTGGCATTTCAAAAAAAGTTTGAGCATTTTGAGCAAATGGTGCATTTGAGCACAATTAAAAGGGATTGCTAACGTTCTCATACAATGAAACTAATGGAGCCATATATGATGAAGAAGTGAGTTGTACAACCATGATCTGTCAGCACTGGGGATTGTCTGCCATTTCAGGAACTATATTCGCCAGGTGATCCACTTGATAGAATCTAAATTTGCGTCCAAATAGTTTTGGAATGGAAGGAAAGATGAGACCTACACAGCGGGAGAGGGGAGGAGGCAAAATTCAATGGATGGATACTAAGAGCAAAGTCTTAGTAGACGATCATTCAGCAGATAAATCAGATAAATCAATAAAGCCAAATCAATTGTGAGGAAGGACCTTTTGAAGACTGTCTGATTCTAGACATGATTTGGATAAGAGGAACCTAATAGGAAAGTGAACACAAGAACAAGGGGACACAATCTGAAATTAGTTGGGGGAAAGATCAAAAGCAACATGAGAAAATATTATTTTACTGAAAGAGTAGTAGATCTTTGGAACAAACTTCCAGCAGACATGGTGGATAAATCCACAGTAATTGAATTTAAACATGCCTGGGATAAACATATATCCATCCTAAGATAGAATACAGAAAATAGTATAAGGGCAGACTAGATGGACCATGAGATCTTTTTCTGCCATCAGACTTCTATGTTTCTATGTTTCTATCAGTACTAAGACTTAGAGATGGTATTCGGCTGGTATGATACTGCCCACCATTAAACCATCTTTTCAAGCAGGCTCCATGTTTCTCCCCCAATAGGAGCTGTACCGATAGAAACAAAGAAACATAGAAACGTAGAAACGTAGAAACGTAGAAACGTAGAAACGTAGAAACATAGAAACGTAGAAACATAGAAACATAGAAGACTGATGGCAGTAAAAGACCTCATGATCCACCTAGTCTGCCCTTATACTATTTCCTGTATTTTATCTTAGGGTGGATATATGTTTATCCCAGGCATGTTTAAATTCAGTTACTGTGGATTTATCTACCACGTCTGCTGGAAGTTTGTTCCAAGGATCTACTACTCTTTCAGTAAAATAATATTTTCTCATGTTGCTTTTGATCTTTCCCCCAACTAACTTCAGATTGTGTCCCCTTGTCCTTGTGTTCACTTTCCTATTAAAAACACTTCCCTCCTGGACCTTATTTAACCCTTTAACATATTTAAATGTTCGATCATGTCCCCCTTTTCCTTCTGTCTTCCAGACTATATAGATTGAGTTCATTAAGTCTTTCCTGATAGGATAGAATAGAATAGAATAGAATAGAATAGGGCAGGGCAGGGCATGGCAGGGCAGGGCAGGGCAGGGCTGGGCTGGGCTGGGCTGGGCTGGGCTGGGCTGTACTAGGAAAGGAATAGGAATAGGAATAGGAATAGGAATAGGAATAGGAATAGGAATAGGAATAGGAATAGGAATAGGAATAGGAATAGGAATAGGAATAGGAATAGGAATAGGAATAGGAATAGGAATAGGATAGAACAACATAATATTAGGATAGGATGGGATGGGATGGGATGGGATGGGATGGGATAGGATAGGATAGGATAAGTAGGGTAAAGTAGGGTAGGGTCGGATAGGGCAAGGCAGGACAGGGAAGGGAAGGGTAGGATGGCTAGGTTAGGCTAAGTTGATCTAGACTAGACTAGGGTAGGGTAGGGTAGAATAGAGATAAGGATAAGGGTAAGAATAGGGATAGGGATAGGGTTAGGGGTACGGGTACGGGTAGGGGTAGGGATAGGGGTAGGGATAGAATAGAATAATGGAATAGAGTAGAGTAGAATAGAGTAGAGTAGAGTGGAGTGGAGTGGAATGGAATGGAATGGAATGGAATGGAATGGAATAGAATAGAATAGAATAGAATAGAATAGAATAGAATTCTTTATTGGCGAAATGTGATTAGACACACAAGGTGGACATTTCTTCCAACAGTAAGCGGGTTGTCTGAGGGTTGTCCCCCCCCCCCCCCCACAATTGCATTGTTTTTGTGGGCTAAAATTCTTCCACGTCAGGTTCTCCTGGAGTTAACAGCAAAAGTTTGAATGAATCACTGCTAGGTCAGATTGCCTCACAACATTGCTGTTATTCGAAGAGAATTAGGAAGAACTCATTCTTTTAAACACCACCTTGAATAGATGAGCATAAACAATACAAACCAATTTAAAAAGTACCGTTTCCTCCTCATTGTTTAGTCCGGGAACTACTGAATGGTTTTCTCATTTCTTTCTTTTTCACAAAATGAGATAACATTGTTTGGAGATACAATTTGCCAAATTTCATGGACATCTATATAAGCATTTTCGAGCAGTATCAGATTACTAAATCTCATAAATATACAAAATGGGGGGAATGGCTTATAATAGCCATGCTCCTTCCTAAGTGAATTGGATTTAATTATCAGAGTTTGGAAATATAAAGGATACGGAATTGAGACTACTAGTTTCTTGTTTTCATTTTTTTCTGTGTTACTATAAATTTATTTATTTATCAAACTTTAAGTCCACAAGTCTTAAAGTTGCCAAGTTTGGTAACCACTGCTTTAGAGCAATGGCATCTATCTAGCTAATTTTTTTCTGGCTTTCTTAAGTGAAACATCAAATTAAATGGAACACTCCAGAAGTGAGAGATTAATAAACCTCTCAGGAACAACAGATCACAGTTAAGAGTAACTAGCCAAGCTTCTACGAATGTGCCTCTTCCAGTGACATCCAATTTCAGAGTGACATCCTAACCCAGAGCTGCTTCTAGTCTTTATTCTTATTACTTGTTTCATGGCACCATCCACATGTACTTTTCCAAGGTAATTAGTCCAGGAAGACACACACCACACGATAAAAGGAAAAGCCAAAAGTTTTTATAAACAGAAAAACAGAAACAGCTCCCTTTTTAAATGTCAAAGGGATTTTCTGGTACACACAAGGCACAGGTTAAATGCAGTCTAATTGCTCACCCAATAACTGGGAAATTGAGTCCAATTCTAAAGTCAGAGAGTCCACACACACAATCCTGAACAGCAAAAACCACGATCTTGATGAAACAATGAATCAGATAAACTGCCATGATGCTAAAACACCAGGCTGCACTTTTATCTGTAGCACTAATTACAGCAGCCCTACCCAACCACAGGTGGCCTCATTTGTTCTTGTAATAATCCTTCAGTTGTTGTCTCCTATGCATCACTCTACGCATACGTGGATGTGTCATTAATTATTGTTCAGAATCCAGGAATGATACAGATTTTGTCAGCAGATTCTACTGGGAGCAAAACAGGCCTGCGGCATGTGGATGTCTCCCCCACATCCACCTCCACATTCTTTGGGGCAGGAGCTGGGCCAGAGCTAACCACAACAACTATTATTATTATTATTATTATTATTATTATTATTATTATTATTATTATTATTATTATTATCATTATTATTATTAATTAGATTTGTATGCCGCCCCTCTCTGGAGACTCGGAGTGGCTTACAACAACAAAACAATACAAATTCAATAGTTAAACACAATTTAAAAACCTTAATATTAAAAAACAATGATACATCTCATAAAAAATCATACCTCTCATACATACATAAAGGAGAGAGGGCCCAGGGGAATCAATTTCCCCATGCCTGACGACAGTGGGTTTTAAGAGAGCAATTAATTAAAATCCTGCTGAAGGGGAGATGGGTGTTTTAAAAGTGTGATAGATAGATAGATAGATAGATAGATAGATAGATAGATAGATGATAGATAGATAGATAGATAGATAGATAGATAGATAGATAGATAGATAGATGATAGATACATAGATACATAGATACATAGATAGATAGATAGATAGATAGATAGATAGATACATAGATACATAGATAGATACATAGATAGATACATAGATAGATAGATACATAGATAGATAGATACATAGATAGATAGATACATAGATAGATACATAGATAGATACATAGATACATAGATAGATACAGTACATAGATACATAGATAGATACAGTACATAGATACATAGATAGATACATAGATAGATACATAGATAGATACACAGATACACAGATACACAGATACACAGATACACAGATACATACACAGATACATACATAGATACATACATAGATATATACATAGATGGAGTGGGTTCCTCCTGGTTCGGACCAATTTGCCCAAACCTGTAGAAAATGGGTCAACCTTCACCTGGTCAGGATGGAACTCCTGGCAGTAAGCAAATTTAGCCTGAAATATTGTAATCATTGCACCACCATAGGAAGGAAGGGAGGCGGGAAGGAGGGAAGGAAGGAAGGAAGGAAGGAAGGAAGGGCAATACTGATGAGACTTATATACTGCTTCACAGTGTTTTTACAGCCCTCTCTAAACTGTTTTACAGAGTCAGCATATTGCCCCCAACAATCTGGGTCCTTGTTTTACCCACCTCGGAAAGTTGGAAGACTGAGTTAACCTTGAGCCTGGTGAGATTCAAATTGCCAAATTGCAGGCAGCCGGCAATCAGCAGAAGTAGCCTGTAATACTGCATTCTAACCACTGCACCACTGCCGCTCCTCCCATGATCATGGAGATTTTACAAAGGTCGTAACTGTGAAAAACTGTCATAAGTCACTTTTTCCAGTGTCGTAACTTTGAACAGTCACTAAACGAACTGTTGTAAGTCGTGGGCTACCTGTAAAAAAAATGTTTTGTCTCATCTGTTCTTAGCTTTGCAAAGCTATTTTCATCCCATTCTTTCCTACTTTGCAACAAGGGAATTATCAAAAAGAAAAAATAAAACAAAACAATAAAGAAATGAAATGTGATAATAAAATATAAAAATTAAAATAAAATAATTAAAATAACATCATTAAAATAAAATAAAACTTTGTCTTGCAAGGTTGTTCCTAGAACATCATCCATCCGATAAGGTCCCACAGAGTTGACCTTCTCCGGGTCCTGTCGACCAAACAATGTCGTTTGGCGGGCCACAGGAGAAGAGCCTTCTCTGTGGTGGCCCCGGCCCTCTAGAATCAACTCCCCCCAGAGATTAGAATGGCCCCCACCCTCCTTGTCTTTCGCAAATTATTTAAGACCCACCTTTGTCGCCAGGCATGGGGGAGTTAGGATATTCCTTCCCATAGGCCATTACAAGTTATGTATGGTATGTTTGTGTGTATGTTTGTTTTTTATAATAAGGGTTTTTAATTGTTTTATTAAATTGGATTGTTACATGTTGTTTTTTTATCATTGTTGTTAGCCGCCCCGAGTCTGCGGAGAGGGGCGGCATACAAATCCAATTAATAATAATAATAATAATAATAATAATAATAATAATAATAATAATAATGGATATAGTTACACTATAAATATAGAGTTTTCGGAGAGGGGCAGCATATAAATCCAATAAAACTTGAACTTGAAACTACACTCCAAAGAAATGCAAAATAACCTCTGCAGAGTTTTCTCCTTTTTTCCTGTCTTCTTTCTCTTCGTTAAACAAAAGCACTCCTCCCTACAGCTGAAATCTCTCCAATAAATTGGACGGTGTCAGGGGGGCATCAGTCTTGGCAGCTAACCATTTCAAAACGCATTCGACAATTCCCAAGCATTAAGTACATTATTAATAATGGAACGAAAATAAACTAAAATACCCAACCAGATGTAATGTCGTTCCAGCAGGTTCTTTCATACCGTATGTAAAAATGGAAAGTACTATTCTTTTGATGCTCAGCAGTGACAGGTACCTCCATAATTTAAATGCTGGTCAACGTTGCTGGGATATTTTTTTTCCCTCCAGCTGAAACATGTGTATTTAACTTTCTCAGCATGCCGGAAAGCTTTTAAAACACCATCATGCTGATGTTAAAATAATAAGGTCCACCAGTTTGGCAATATGACTGCTTTTTTTTTTTTTAAAAAAACCTGTTCAGTTTGTGCCGGCAAGCCGTGTCTTAATTTCAAAGGTTATGGCTTTTAAAACAGCAGACTGACTGTTCCTCTCTTTGAATCCAAGCTGTGCCAGGATGGATGGATGGAAGGGGAAAAGAAGTAGAGGGGCAGAACAGCTCATATGCTAATATGGTAATCATCCCTCATAACCCTGGATTTATTTTTAAATCCAGAATCCTTTTTTTTACTCTTTCTTTTATTTCTGGCTTCCTCTCCCTCAGTATTAGGACATGCAGAAACCATTCAGCCATCCATCTGGCCAGTTGTGGACTTGAAAATTCCTTTCGGAAATAAAGGTGAGCTGGAAGATATAATTATGGCTATTTGCAGTGGGCCCCTCTCCTTGTTGTAAGCCTTCAGAAGGGGAAAGTGCTCTTTGTGAGTTTTGGAGATGTTTGGAATGAAGCTTTCTACACGGATGCCCTTGCAAAGATGTTCTTGATGGTAAGAATGGAATGGAATGGAATAGAACAGAATGGAATAGAACGGAATAGAACGGAATAGAACAGAATAGAATGGAATAGAACGGAATAGAATGGAATAGAATGAAAGTGGAGTGGAATGGGTTGGGATGGGATGGAACGGAACGGAACGGAACGGAACGGAACAGAACAGAATAGAACAACATAATAATAGGATAGGGTAGGATAGGGTACGGTAAGGGAGGGTAGGGTAGGTTGGCTAGGCTGGGCTGGACTGGAATGTATTGGATTAGACTAAACTAGACTAAATTAAACAAGAATAGAGTAGAGTAGAGTAGAGTAGAGCAGAGCAGAGTAGAAGAGAAGAGGAGAGGAGAGGAGAGGAGAACATAATAATAGGGTACGGTGGGGTAGGATAGGGTAAGGGAGAGTAACGTAGGGTAGGGTAGGGCAAGGCAGGGCATGGTAGGTTGGCTAGGCTGGAGTGTACTGGACTAGACTAAACTTCACTAAATTAAACAAGAATAGAATAGAATAGAATAGAATAGAATAGAATAGAATAGAATAGAATAGAATAGAATAGAATAGAATAGAATAGAATAGAATAGAATAGAATAGAATAGAATAGAATAGAATTCTTTACTGGCCAAGTGTGATTGGACACCCAAGGAATTTATCTTTGGTGCATATACTCTCAGTGTACATAAAACAAAAGATGCATTTGTGGTGGTGGTGGTGGGGAAATACACCACCACCATTTATCTCCCGCTTACAACACAGTCCTTTCAGACCTTCCAAAAAGGTTTGCACTGCTTGCACTGAGGTCACAGTTAAACCTCCAAATGGTCTCAGGGATTCTCTAAAAGAATGCAAGTGACCGCCAGCAGAAGATTCTTGGATGAGAAGTGAAACATTTGCAAGCGTGGAAAGTTGTCACCCACCCATCCTAGAAGAATGAAATGTTTTAGGAAATATTAAAAAGAAAGGATAAAATATTTTCCCTAAAAGCGAAATAAAAGGAAACAGAAACCCAGCTTCTGCCCCTATTTTGGCGCACATTAAGAGAGAGACTGGGCCAGTCCATCTACAAGGCAAAAGACCTCCAGATCCAGAGTGATGGGATTAAGTGTTCCCTTCATTTATTGCTATATACAGCTTTGCCCTTGATCTTCCTGTTCCTGTAGCAAGAGCATTTATTCTATGTCAGAGTTATTTTGAATTTGCATTGGAAACATGGCAGATACCAGGAACAAGGTAGTTTTCCTAATAAAGACACGACAGCAGGAGTTCTTTCGTCAGAAGGATCTTTTACTTCTTCGGTAGTATCAAAAAGTAACTATTTGCTCTACACTGTATTACAGAACAAACCACCAAACAACCAACCACTATTAGACCACACTATTTTATTGTTTGTTTGTCTGTCTGTCTGTCTGTCTGTCTGTCTGTCTGTCTGTCTGTCTGTCTGTCTGTCTGTCTGTCTGTCTATCTATCTATCTATCTATCTATCTATCTATCTATCTATCTATCTATCTATTTATTTATTTATTGGGTTTGTATGCTGCCCCTCTCCGCAGACTCGGGGCGGCTAACAACAGTGATAAAAACAGCATGTAACAATCCAATACTAAAACAACTAAAAACCCTTATTATAAAACCAAACATACCCACACACATACCGTGCATAAATTGTAATGGCCTAGGGGGAAGGAATATCTCAACTCCCCCATGCCTGGCGGTATAAGTGAGTCTTGAGTAGTTTACAAAAGACAGGGAGGGTGGGGGCAATTCTAATCTCTGGGGGAAGTTGGTTCCAGAGGGCCGGAGCTGCCACAGAGAAGGCTCTTCCCCTGGGGCCTGCCAAACGACATTGTTTGGTCGACAGGACCCGGAGAAGGCCAACTCTGTGGGACCTTATCGGTCGCTGGGATTTATATTAGACCATACATTTTTAAATAAATAAAATAAAATAAACTATGCTAAACCACTAAACCAAGCCATCAAACCAGATCACATCCACACAAAAGGTGTATTACAATATATGCATGTACTGACCAATCAGATCATAGAACAGATTGCATCATTCTGCTGAAGCACCATGACTCAGCATTCATTTTACTTCTACTGTACTTGTAATATTACATCAGGTTTATATCCTGACATTCTATTGGCTGTAGTCAGACCCCCATATGGAGTCATGTTCATCTGAATTACATTTGGTGGGACCTTAGGCTGATATAATGACCCCAGGTGATTTTACAATGCAGTGGACCCTGCTGTTATATGACTAGAGGGTTAATCCTATTATGTCCTGTGGGGTCATGTCTTAAGCAACAAATATAACTCCAAGTAAATCAAACTTCTGTGAAATCAAACTGTCCACTTAGGAAGCAACATTGATTGACAATTTAATTTCACATGTTGCCAGCAAATTCAACTTTGTACAGACAAAGTATTCAATGAGAATACAGTTCATCTGTCTGGAACCCATACCACATCTCGGACATCAACACCCTAGAAAATGTCCAAAGATACTTCACCAGAAGAGCCCTTCACTCCTCCACTCGAAACAGAATTCCCTACGAGACTAGACTATCAATCCTTGGTCTTGAAAGCTTAGAACTATGACACCTAAAACACGATCTAAGTATTGCCCACAAGATCATATGCTGCAACATTCTACCTGTCAATGACTACTTCAGCTTCAATCGCAACAACACAAGAGCACACAACAGATTCAAACTTAATATTAACCGCTCCAAACTTGACTGTAAAAAATATGACTTCAGCAACCGAGTTGTCGAAGCATGGAACTCATTACCTGACTCAGTAGTGTTAACCCCTAACCCCCTACATTTTCCCCTTAGACTATCCACGATTGACCTCTCCAGGTTCCTTAGAGGTCAGTAAGGGGCGTGCATAAGTGCACCAGTGTGCCTTACATCCCCTGTCCAATTGTCTCTCCTTATCTCATTTATCTTTTCTTCCTTTCAAATTTGTTCACCTATACTTTTATATCTTTTCTTTTATTCTTTTCTTTAGTTATATTGCTACATATCTATTCTCTTCAATGTGTATTATGTATTGGACTAAATAAATAAATAAAAATAAATAAATAAAGTTCATTAATTCAGATCTAGGATGTGTTCTTTGAGTGTTCTCTTTATTTTTTTTAGCAGTGTATAATACTCACTCTCCACTTCGTGCGGCCAGCTGCCCAGGATCTAAAATCCTTGTGGTCCTGTCCATCAATAAATCATCTTTCCAAAGAGCCTCCTTGTTTCCAGTGTCTTTCTTCCTACTTGGAACTTCCTCCAATACAAGGAATGAACAGAAAAGAAAAAAAAAAGTTCAGTTGCTTTTTAAAAAGCACCTTTGAGACAAGCGAATTGAATCTAACTTCTGTTGACCCTTATCTCAAATTCTGTTGACCCTTATCTAACACCAAGCAAGTTCTAACCATTATTTGAAAAGATTCTTGTACAGAGGCATGCTTAGCGATAAATGTTTATTTATAAATGAGTTAAATTGGACCTTCATCTGTGGATTTGATCTTTTGCCCCTGACAGGTGTAAGAGATGTTTCTTTCCACGATACGTTAGTGATATTCATCTTAACCGGATGACTTCTGCAGATGATTTAGATAGTTTCTACAAATAATATATACATAATTTTGGCCAAGTTGATCTTCCGCTAATCAAATCAAGTCAAATCTTTGTTACGGTTGACAGAATTCTTCTGATACTAGAAGTAGCACACTGTCTTAAAAACTGTGGAAAGGATTTTAGCTGATCACTTTCAAGACACTTAACACTCAAAGAGTTTAGCAAAACTTGTTCTAAGCGTCAGGGTTTTAAGTTGGCGTCAAAAATGGGGTGGATTTTGTGGGGGTTAAAGTTGTGCCTTGGTAGCTTTCTCAGAAATGCTGTATCTTTAACTGCTGAGCAATACCCCCAGAGTTCTTGCATTGCTGCTTCTGTTAATGTTTGTTAAATCAATGTGGCCCGTTGGGGTAATTTATTTTTATTTATTTATTTATTCATTCATTTGTCCAATACACAAATACATAGGAAGAAAAATAGACACGTGGTAATATATATGAGGGTGAAAGTTAACTTAGAGGAGAGGATATGTGAAAGGAAGAGAATATATAAGATAGGTGAAAGAAAGGAAAGACAATTGGACAGGGGACGAAAGGCACACCAGTGCACTTATGTACGCCCCTTACTGGCCTCTTAGGAACCTGGAGAGGTCAATCGTGGAGAGTCTAAGGGAGGAGTGTTGGGGGTTAGGGGTTGACACAATTGAGTCCGGTATTGAGTTCCATGCTTCGATAACTCGATTGTTGAAATCATATTTTTTACAGTCAAGTTTGGAGCGGTTCGTATTAAGTTTGAATCTGTTGCGTGCTCTTGTGTTGTTGTGGTTGAAGCTGAAGTAGTCATTGACCGGTAGGACGTTGCAGCATATGATTTTGGGGGCAATACTCAAATTGTGTTTTAGGCACCGTAGTTCTAGGCTTTCTAGGCCCAGGATTGTTAGTCTATTTTCGTAGGATATTCTGTTTCGAGTGGAGGAGTGAAGGGCTCTTCTGGTGAAATATCTTTGGACATTTTCAAGGGTGTTGATGTCTGAGATGTGGTATGGGTTCCAGACAGATGAGCAGTAGTCTAGGATGGGTCTGGCAAAAGTTTTGTAGGCTCTTGTGAGTAGTGTGAGATTGCCTGAGCAAAAGCTGCGTAGGATCAGGGTCATTGATGTAGAGAATGAAGAGAGTGGGACCTAGTACACTTCCCTGGGGAACGCCGCTTATGACAGGGGCGGGGGTGGAGATGGTGCTACCAATTTTGACAATTTGTTGCCTGTTTGACAGGAATGCAGTAATCCAGTTGTGGAGGAGTCCTGAGATGCCATAGGATTTGAGTTTTAGGAGTAGTTTGTCGTGGACCACTGAGTCGAAGGCTTTGCAAAAGTCTATATAAATTGCATTGATGGATTTTCCTTGGTCGAGGAGGGTAGCCCAAATGTTTTTGCAGTGAAGTAGTTGTAGGTTGCAGGATAATTTCTTTCTGAATCCAAATTGTTTGTTTGAGAGTAGGTTATTAGATTCTAAGTAGAGGGTGATTTGTCGATTTATAATTGATTCCATGATTTTACAAGGGACGCAACAGAGAGATATTGGTCTGTAGTTGTCCACTAGTGAAGGGTCTCCTTTTTTGAAAATGGGGATGACTATTGCTTTTGACCACAGCTTGGGGAGCGTGCTGGTCCTGAAGGATTTTTGGAAGATAATGCTTAAGGGTTCAGCAAGAGCAGAATAAATTTACTTGATATTCTACAATGCACAAGCCTTAATATTGAAGATTTACTGTATTGCAGGTTTCTACATTTGTTCTGATTTCAGTTTTTATCCATTCCAGGAAAACTATTTTTAAAAGGAAATAAAGGATGGACTTTGCTTTCTCGAAATGTGCTGCTGCAGATCCGCCACAGTTGTCCGCGCACATTTAATCTGTTTTTGGAGAGAACTATCTGAAACAGAGATCCTCCCCTTCTTAAGATGAGCTTCATTTTACCCCATATACAATATTTGTCCTGCTGCTACCTCCCATGTTCCTAGCACAACGAGACCACACTTTTTAGCCAACCTAATTTGTTTTATCATTAAAGTGAATTGTTTCAATTTAAAAAAAAACTGTGGAAAGTGTGGTTTCAATGCCAAGAATAATTTAAAAAATAAATAAATTAGAATTTATTTATTTATTTATTATTTATTTATTTGTTTGTTTGTTTGTTTGTTTACTTGCTTGCTTCCTTGCTTCCTTCTTTGCTTCTTTGCTTCTTTGCTTCTTTGCTTCTTTGCTTCTTTGCTTCTTTGCTTCTTTGCTTCTTTGCTTCTTTGCTTCTTTGCTTCTTTGCTTCTTTGCTTCTTTGCTTCTTTGCTTCTTTGCTTCTTTGCTTCTTTGCTTCTTTGCTTCTTTGCTTCTTTGCTTCTTTGCTTCTTTGCTTCTTTGCTTCTTTGCTTCTTTGCTTCTTTGCTTCTTTGCTTCTTTGCTTCTTTGCTTCTTTGCTTCTTTGCTTCTTTGCTTCTTTGCTTCTTTGCTTCTTTGCTTCTTTGCTTCTTTGCTTCTTTGCTTCTTTGCTTCTTTGCTTCTTTGCTTCTTTGCTTCTTTGCTTCTTTGCTTCTTTGCTTCTTTGCTTCTTTGCTTCTTTGCTTCTTTGCTTCTTTGCTTCTTTGCTTCTTTGCTTCTTTGCTTCTTTGCTTCTTTGCTTCTTTGCTTCTTTGCTTCTTTGCTTCTTTGCTTCTTTGCTTCTTTGCTTCTTTGCTTCTTTGCTTCTTTGCTTCTTTGTTGTTTCCTTGCTTCCTTGTTTGTTTTTTATTTATTTGTTTGTTTGTTTGTTTGTTTATTTGTTCATTCGTTCGTTCATTCATTCATTCATTCATTCATTCATTCATTCATTCATTCATTTATTTATTTATTTATTTATTTATTTATTTATTTATTTATTGTTAGAGTTGGAAGGGACCATGCGGGGCATCAAGTCCAACCCCCTGCCTAAGCATTGGTGTGATTTTTTTTGGAGGAGGGATGAGCTCTGTTGCTGTGTATTGCTAGGTTTCTTTCTTCCATGGGGAGGGGGGGATGTAACATTGTAGATGCCTCTCACAGACTGTTCACGACAGGGAAGAGTTCCAGGAGTCAGTTCCATATTTTTTTACTACCACTCTGTGGGCGTGGCTTACTTTGTGGGCCTGGCTTGATGGTCATATGATGGTGGGCATGGCTTGATGGTCATGTGACTGAGTGGGGAGTGGTTTGGTAGTTATGTGACTGGGTGGGAGTGGCTTTGTGGTCATGTGCCTGGATGGTTTCTGGATAGTCATGTGGCTGGGTGGAAATGGCCAATTTGATGTCATTCACGTCAAGGTTTAGGGTTAGAATGCCTGGCCTCTTCTCGCCTCAACAGCCTCAATGAGATACAATTTTCCTGTCTATTTCTTTCTTTCTTTACATATTTTCCAAAATTATAGGGTGGTAGTTTGTATAAACTTCAGATCGTGCAGAATGCAGCTGCGAGAGTAATCATGGGCTTTCCAAATATGCCCATGTCACTCCAACACTCCGCAGTCTGCATTGGTTGCTGATCAGTTTCCGGTCACAATTCAAATTGTTGGTTATGACCTATAAAGCCCTTCATGGCACCGGACCAGGATATCTGCGAGACCACCATCTGCCGCACGAATCCCAGCAGCCAGTTAGGTCCCACAGAGTTGGTCTTCTCTGGGTCCCGTCGACTAAACAATGTCGTCTGGCGGGACCCAGGGGAAGAGCCTTCTCTGTGGCGGCTCCGACCCTCTGGAATCAACTCCCCCCAGAGATTAGGACTGCCCTCACCCTCCTTGCCTTTCGTAAACTCCTTAAAACCCACCTCTGTCATCAGGCATGGGGGAACTGAGACATCCCCCCCACTTGCCTATGTAACTTTGTGCATGATATGACTGTGTGTATGTATTTTATCTATTAGGGTTTTTTTGTAGTGTAAAACTGTTATTTTAGATTTTAATTATTAGATTTGTTACCATGTATTGTTTTTATCGCTGTTGTGAGCTGCCCTGAGTCTGCGGAGAGGGGCGGCCAAAAAATCTAATTAATAATAATAATAATAATAATAATAATAATAATAATAATAAACAAAGCATTAGAAAAAGTGATGATAAGAAGTAATGATAAAAGACAAAAGAACAGTAGGACAGGGACGGTAGGTACAGATAATCTAAGGTTGAAGGTTTTGGGGTTAGGGGTAGAAACCACAAAGTCAGGTAGTGCATTCCAGGTGTTGATCACTCTGTTTCTGAAGTCATATTTTTTGCAGTCTAGTTTAGAGCGGTTAACATTTAGTTTAAATATACAGTAGTCCCTCGCTATACCGCGCTTCACCTACTGCGGCTTCACTTCATCGCGGGTTTCTGAGGAAGTCGATCAGCAGATTTAAACAGCCTGCCGAACTCGATCGGCAGGGTTTTTTAAAAAAAATAAAAATCTAAAATTGTAAATACTGTATTTAAATACTGTATCTAAAATAAATACTGTGTGGGAAGGGTTTATAAACACTTAAAACAATGAAAACTTACCAAACAATTACAATATAAATACTTAAATAAGTACTATCAGTAGATAAATTCCCCATCGCGGATTTCACCTATCGCGGCCGGGTCTGGAACGTAACACCAGCGATAGGTGAGGGACTACTGTACATCTGTTTGCAGGTTTTTGTATTTAGTTTAGTTTAAATATATTACTTGCTCGTGTGTTGTTGCGGTTGAAGATGAATTAATCACTAACAGGAAGGACATTTTGGTATATGATTTTGTGACCTATAGATAAGTCGGAACGGAGGCATCAACGTTGTTTTTCCTACTACTTCGAGTATTATTATCTTTTTTGCTCTTTTTTCAATTAAGCATTTCTTTTTAACATTGAAATTGGAATATTTGGCTTCAAGCAATATGTGCAGCATGCTTCAGGAACAAAAAGATCACACTTCCTTAAAGACAGACTGTGTTTAAAGATGTGGAATAATAATGGCAATGGTTTAAACCTTGAATACCAAATGGGTTCAAACATGCAGTATAAGGCTGTGTCTGGCTTGGTGAACCCTGTTTTATTGCTATCTATGTAGCCCTGTCACTTAGATAAGTCCCCAAGTGAACCTCAGAAAGTGGGTCAAAAGAATTGCTAGCCAAAAATAAATAGAAGGAAATGTGGAAGCAAAAGGAGAATCTGACTACTGAATACAAGTAGTGGTCGGGTGCTAGGAAAAGCAAGTAGGATGCTTGGCTGCATAGCTAGAGGTATAACAAGCAGGAAGAGGGAGATTGTGATCCCCTTATATAGAGCGCTGGTGAGACCACATTTGGAATACTGTGTTCAGTTCTGGAGACCTCACCTACAAAAAGATATTGACAAAATTGAACGGGTCCAAAGACGGGCGACAAGAATGGTGGAAGGTCTTAAGCATAAAACGTATCAGGAAAGACTTAATGAACTCCATCTGTATAGTCTGGAGGACAGAAGGAAAAGGGGGGACATGATCGAAACATTTAAATATGTTAAAGGGTTAAATAAGGTTCAGGAGGGAAGTGTTTTTAATAGGAAAGTGAACACAAGAACAAGGGGACACAATCTGAAGTTAGTTGGGGGAAAGATCAAAAGCAACATGAGAAAATATTATTTTATTGAAAGAGTAGTAGATCCTTGGAACAAACTTCCAGCAGACATGGTTGGTAAATCCACAGTAACTGAATTTAAACATGCCTGGGATAAACATATATCCATTGTAAGATAAAATACAGGAAAAAGTATAAGGGCAGACTAGATGGACCATGAGGTCTTTTTCTGCCATCAGTCTTCTATGTTTCTATGTTTCTATTTATTTATTTATTTATTTATTTTCATTTATTTCTTTTGTCCAATACAAAATGAAAGTTAAAGAGAATAAAAACATGTGGTAGTAAATATCAGGGAAAGGATAGAAGAAAAGATATGAGAATAAAATACGTCAATGAAGAATAGAGGAAAAGATATATGAATGGAAGAAAAGACAACACCCTTGAAAATCTCCAAAAATACTTCACCAGAAGAGCCCTTCACTCCTCCACTCGAAACAGAATATCCTACGAAACTAGACTTACAATCCTGGGTCTAGAAAGTTTAGAACTATGACACACATGATCTAAGTATTGCCCTCAAGATCATATGCTGCAATGTCCTGCCTGTCAATGACTACTTTAGCTTCAACCACAACAACACAAGAGCACGCAATAGATACAAACCCTACACAAGATTAATAGTAGTGCTGACTTAGTAAATGTTGTGATTCCGTCTGAGGCCCCTCAGGGAACGGCTGATCCTCTGCCGGCTTCCTGCTCAGAGGGGGACGATGAGGAACAGGAGGTTCAGGCAGACGGGGAGGAGGAATCTCAGGCTGAGGGAGAGGGAGGACAGCCAGAGTCCCCCGAGAGGGAGCTCTCCCCAGCAAGCAGCCTGGATTCCTTAGATGAAAATGCACAAGCAATAATTGATCTCCGGCAGAGAAGAGCAACACAACGAAGGGGACAATTAGCCAGGTACTTTCAGCACTAAAGAGGCAACAGCTGGGTTTGGGTGTGGTGCTCTCTGGAAAGGCTGAAAAGGCAGACCCACCCTTCCTGGCTTGTGGAGTATTATCTTTGGGAGTCCTGGGACCTGGCTGTGATCTTTGGCGTCTTGGAATTCCGGTTTGTGACTTTGAATACTGAAACCTTGGGGGGAAAAGGTGTGGGTCTTATTCTCTACAGTGGTGGGTGTGCCAGCAAGAAGTCTGCTGTATTGTCTGGCCATCAGGACTCTGCTGTGAAGTCTCATAGCCTGCCTGTTGGGAAGAACAGGTTTTTCTCTGTGTTTATTTTTCAAACTATAAAGTGCTTTTGCTTTTACCAGCGTGTCTGGATGCTTTTTCCAGTTGGTGTTGAAGTCTGGGGGCACCCAGACAGAACAGTAAATAGTTTGATAGTGTTGATGGAATTATTTTTTTAGCAGAGTGATGGGAAAACCTTCTTGGGTCTAAATTGTTCTGGTGTGCAGTGCTTTGTAGCATCATTTTGAGGGTAGGAGTTGAAGCAGGTTGTGTGCAGGATGTGAAGTATCTGTAAACAATTTCACAGCTCTCTTAAGAGTGTACAACGTAGAGTGGGGGGAAAAAGTATTTAGTCAGACACCAGTTGTGCAAGTTCTCCCACAACTGAATGAAATGAAATTCATTAAAAATCAGACAATATGATTTTCTGGATGTGTTTTCTCATGTTGTCTCTCATGGTTGTGGTCTACTTATGATGTCAAGTACAGGCCTCGCTCATCTTTTTAAGTGGGAGAACTTAAACACAAGAGCACGCAACAGATTCAAACTTAATATTAACCGCTCCAAACTTGACTGTAAAAAATATGACTTCAGCAACCGAATTGTCAAAGCGTGGAACTCATTACCTGACTCAGTTGTGTCAACCCCTAACCCCAAACATTTTTCCCTTAGACTATCCACGATTGACCTCTCCAGGTTCCTTAGAGGTCAGTAAGGGTCGTGCATTAGTGCACCAGTGTGCCTTCTGTCCCCGTCCAATTGTCTCTCCTTATCTCATTTATCTTTTCTTCCTTTCAAATATGTTCACCTATACTTTTATATCTTTTCTTCTATACTTTTCTTTACCTATATTATTACATATCTTTCTCTTCAATGTGTATTATGTATTGGACAAATTAAATAAATAAATAAAAATAAATAAAATAAAATAAATAGAACTTGCACAACTGGTGTCTGACTAAATACTCCCCCCCACACTAAATACTCCCCCCCTTTTTATAGGGCTGGCAGGTTCCGCCCCCGATGATGTCATCGGCTATGGCCGATGCTTCTGGAAATGGCTGAGATCTCGCGAAATCTCGCGAGATCTCGGCCCCAAGATGGCAGCTACGCCGGAGGGCCGTGTCTCCCTGGCCCTGCAGCAAATCCAGGCCGGGGAGTGAAGCACCGGCCAGGCATTCCTGCAACATATGAAATTACAACATTGCTTCATCTTCAGAGAAAAATAAGAAAGTCCAGTTGCCTTTGGGACAACCATGACCTGGATGACTGAGAATCTCCATGGACTTTTATCCATTACTTCTTATCCTGCCATTAGCTTTGAACTTAGCTTTGCAGCTGATTAACCCAACTGTTTTTTAAGCCCTACATTTATTCACTTCATTTTCTAAATTAACCCCCTGCATCTCCATGCTCTCTTCTTTGCGTTCAACTGTATATAATTAATCACTCATGAAAATCTCCTTCAGTGGAGTGTAAAGTTCAATACAGACACGAACAGTAGCATAAAAGCCAATAGTAATGCATATAAAAGTTCACAATGCATCCACTTGAGAGTGACCGAACAAAGCTATTTATTCCCCCAATGCTTAAGCAATTGTGTTATTTTAAAAGTATGTGCTTAGGTGGGTGAGGAAAGCATAAAGCGGTGGGAATAAAATTGGCTTTCCGGCATATTAATTGGTAGCAAAGGAAGAACGTGGGTTGGTTTTCAGAATAAAAACTGGGTAACCATTGTGTGTGAAGAATTTCCCTCCTCTTCTGCCCATTTGAAGTAGAGCAGGTACCAAATCTCACTGCTAACCCAACAAAATTCTTATGTTAATTGTATTTCTTACTTACTGTAATAGAATAGAATACCCTACAAGACTAGACTTTCAATCCTGGGCCTAGAAAGTTTGGAATTAAGACGCCTTAAACAAGATCTAAGTATTGCCCACAAGATCATGTGCTGCAACGTCCTGCCTGTCGGCGACTACTTCAGCTTCAACCAAAACAACACAAGAGCACAGAACAGTTTTAAACTTAATATTAACCGCTCCAAACTTGACTGTAAAAAATATGACTTCAGTAACCGAGTTGTCGAAGCGTGGAACTCATTACCAGACTCCATAGTGTCATCCCCAAACCCCCAACACTTTACCCTTAGATTATCTACGGTTGACCTATCCAGATTCCTAAGAGGTCAGTAAGGGGCGAGTACAAGTGCGCTAGAGTACCTTCCGTCCCCTGTCCTATTGCTCTCCTATATCTCCTATAGCTTTCTTCTATTCCTATATCTCTTCTTCTATTCTTTCATTGATATGTTCTATTACTATATCTTCTTTTCTATTATTTCTTAGATATATTTTACTATGAGTATCTCCTCTATAACCTTCATCATGTATTTTACTATGTGTATATAGATATATACCCACTAAAACCCTCATTGTATATTGGAAATAAGTAAGTAAGTAAGTAAGTAAGTAAGTAAGTAAGTAAGTAAGTAAGTAAGTAAGTAAGTAAGTAAGTAAGTAAGTAAATAAATAAATAAATAAATAACAGAGTTGGAAGGAACCTTGGAGGTCTTCTAGTTCAACCCCCTGCTTAGTCAGGAAACCCTACACTACTTCAGACAGATGGTTATCCAACATCTTCTTAAAAACTTCCAGAGTTGGAGCATTTCCAACTTGTGGAGGCAAGCTATTCCGCTGATCAATTGTTTTATCTGTCAGGACATGTCTTTCCCAAACATTTCTTTCTTTCTAATGGTGAGAGCGATCAACCAGTGGAACAATTTGCCTGTGGAGGTTGTGAGCACTCCAACAATTGGGACTTTCGGGGGGAGATTGGACTGCCATTTGTCTGAAGTGGTATAGGGTCTCTTGCCTGGGCAGGGGTTGATTGATTGATTGACTGATTGATTGATTTTGTCCAATACACAATGAGGGTTTTAGTGGGTATACAAATAGTAAAATGCAGAATAGAATAGAACAGAATAGAATAGAATAGAATAGAATAGAATTTTATTGGCTAAGTGTGATTGGACACACAAGGAATTTGTCTTGGTGCATATGCTCTCAGCGTACATAAAAGAAAAAGAGACATTTGTCAAGATTCATGTGGTACAACACTTAATGATTGTCATAGGGGTCAAATAAGCAATGAAGAAACAATCAATATTAATAAAAATCGTAGGATAAAAGCAACAAGTTACAGTCATACAGTCCTAAGTGGGAGGAAAAGGATGATAGGAACGATGAGAAAAACTAGTAGAATAGAAGTTCAGATTTAGTAGAAAGCCTGACAGTGTTGAGGGAATTATTTGTTTAGTAGAGTGATGGCGTTCGGGAAAAAACTGTTCTTGTGTGTAGTTGTCTTGGTGTGCAGTGCTCTGTAGTGACGTTTTGAGGATAGAAGTTGAAACAGTTTATGTCCAGGATGTGAGGGGTCAGTAAATATTTTCTCCAATATATCTAAGAAGGAATAGAAGAGAAGATATAGGAATAAAATATATCAATGAAAGAGTAGAAGAAGATATATAGGTATAGCAGATATAGGAGAGCAATAGGACAGGGGACTAGATGACCTACAAGGTCTCTTCCAACTCTAATAAATAAACAAATATAAGAGTAACAGAATAACAAAGTTGGAAGGGATCTTGTAGGTCATCTAGTCCCACCTCCTGCTCAAGCAAGAGACCCTATACCAGTGACAGCGAACCTTTTCAGTATTAAGTCCCAAAACTGGAGCATATGCAATTGGAGCAACAGAACCCAGAAGAGAGCAGCCAGCAAGGTCATGATCAACACTTTGAATTGTGACCGGAAACTGATCGGCGGCCAATGCAGGCCACGGAGTGTTGCAGAAACATGGGCGAATCTAGGGAGCCCCAGGATGGCTCTTGCAGCTGCATTCTGCACGATCTGAAGTTTCCGAACACTTTTCAGAGGTAGCCCCATGTAGAGAGAGTTGCAGCAATTGAACCTCGAGGTGATGAGGGCATGAGCGACTGTGAGCAATGACTCCCTGTCCAGGTAGGGCCGCAACTGGTGCACCAGGTGAACCTGGGCAAAAGCCCTCCTCGCCACAGCCGAAAGATGGTGTTCCAATGTTAGCTGTGGATCGAGGAGGATGCCCAAGTTGCCAACCCTCTCTGAGGGGGTCAATAATTCCCCCCCAGGGTAATGGATGGACAGATGGAATTGTCCTTGGGAGGCAAAACCCACAGCCACCCCGTCTTGTCTGGGTTGAGCTTGTTGACACCCATCCAGACCCCAACAGCCTCCAGGCACCGGCACATCACTTCCACTGCTTCGTTGACTGGACATTGGTTGATTGTTCTCACTGTCAGAAAATATCTTCTTATTTCTAGGCTGTGTTCTTAAGAGGTTCGCTTATGTCTTGACAACCTAAATAGAGCACCAACTCTATCATAAGAATCTTTCAAATCAACCTATTTCTAAACACGGGCCATTCTTCTTCTTCCTCATTTTATCTCTTATTCTTCTGATGTTTACAACCAGCTAATCTTTCTGCTTGCAATGTGTTTCTGCTCCAGTGAATTATTATAATATGCAACTATGAAAATAATACAGCTATAAATTATTGCCCTAACATTCCAGTCATCAAACATTTAAAGGTTTTCGCAAAAAGGCAAAATATTGGTATGCATGTATTTTGTAATGAATACATTTTGGTAGCAAAATATCCAGGTACAAAGATAATTAGCAGGGGGAGAATGCTGCTAATATTCACATTAGCAACAGTTTCATTTAACAGCACATAAAATCTGCTAGATATCTGTTTATATATTAGGATTAAATGAGAACATTATAAGGGAAAAATTGGAGGAGGTTGAAATCCATTAAAAATGCCTTACATTGAAAACATTACCATAATTTTAGAGAATGCATTTTCTTCTAGGTGACTCGACTGTTAGAAGTGTGGATTTGGGACAGAGTAAGGATGTGGTGAAGCTGATGAGGTGTCTCCCAGGGGCCACTGCCAGTAGGGACAGGAGACAGGTTACAAATATTATCAAGGCTGTGAGTAAAGTTAATTTATCTATCTATCTATCTATCTATCTATCTATCTATCTATCTATCTATCTATCTATCTATCTATCTATCTATTGGATTTGTATGCCGCCCCTCTCCGTAGACTCGGGGTGGCTAACAACAGTAATAGAAGCAGCATATAACAATCCAATATTAAAACAGTTAAAACCCTTATTATAAAACCAAACATACATACAGACATACCATGCATAAAATTGTAAATGCCTAGGGGGAAGGAATATCTCAGTTCCCCCATGCCTGGCAGCAGAGGTGGGTTTTAAGAAGCTTACGAAAGGCAAGGAGGGTGGGGGCAATTCTAATCTCTGGGGGGAGTTGGTTCCTGTGGGCTGGGGCCACCACAGAGAAGGCTCTTCCCCTTGGTCCCGCCAAGCGACATTGTTTAGTTGACGGGACCCGGAGAAGACCCACTCTGTTAACCCTGCTGTTCTGTTTAATCTAGTAAAAAGATTTATTTATTTATTTATTTACTTACTTACTTACTTACTTACTTACTTACTTACTTACTTACTTACTTATCTATCTATCTATTTTTTCTTTCTTTCTTTCATTCATTCATTCATTCATTTGATTTTTTTTTTTAATGCCGCCCTTCTCTTTAGACTCAGGGCGGCTTACAACATGTTAGCAATAGCAAATTTGAACAGAGCCAGCATATTGCGCCCACAATCCAGGTCCTCATTTTACCCACCTCGGAAGGATGGAAGGCTGAGTCAGCCTTGAGCCGGTGATGAGATTTGAACCGCTGACCTACAGATCTACAGTCAGCTTCAGTGGCCTGCAATATAGCACTCTACCTGCTGCGCCACCCCGGCTCAATTGCATTGGCTTTTGTGGGTTGGGTGAATAATGGAATGGACCTTGGAGGTCTTCTAGTCCCTCTTGTCAGGCAGGAAACCTTATACTACTTCAGACAAACGGTTGTCCAATCTCTTCATAAAAACTTCCAGTGTTGGAGCATTCACAACTTCTGGAGGCAAGTTGTTCCACTGCTTAATTGTTCTAACTGTCAGGAAAATTCTCCTTAGTTTTAAGTTATTTATTTATTTAATTAATTTTGTCCGATACACCAGTGTTTTTCAACCAGTGTGCCGTGGCACACTAGTGTGCCGCGAGACATGGTCAGGTGTGCCGCGAAGCTCAGAGAGAAAGAAAGCAAGAGAGAGAGAGAGAAAGAAAGCAAGAGAGAAAGAAAGCAAGAGAGAGAGAAAGCAAGAGAAAGAAAGAGAGAGAGCAAGAGGGAGAAAGAAAGCAAGAGAGAGAGAGAAAGAGAGAGAGGGAAGGAGAGAGAGAGAAAGACATAGAGGGAGGTAGGGAGGGAGAGAGAAAGAGAGCAAAAAAGAGAGGAAGGAAGAGAAAGAAAGAGGGATGGAGAGAGAGAGAGAGAAAGAGGAAGGAAGGGAGAGAAAGAGGGAGGGAGAAAGAAATAGAGTGAAGGGGAGGAAGAGAGAGAGAGAGAATTTTTTTGTCCAAACTTTTTTAGCGCCCCCCCCCCCCCCCGCTCAATGTGCCCCAGGGTTTCGTAAACGTAAAAAATGTGCCGCGGCTCAAAAAAGGTTGAAAATCACTGCGATACACAATAATACATAATGATGGTAGTAGAGGACACCTTCAAGGAAATAAAATTAGAGAAGGAATAGAAGAGAGAGTGTAGGATAAAATAAATCAATGGGAGGATAGAAGAAAGATAAAAGGATAGAAGAGAAGATATATGGGATATAGGAGAGACAATAGAACAGGAGTTGGAAGGCACTCTAGTGCACTTATGCACACCCCATACTGACCTCTTAGGAACCTGGAGAGGTCAATCGTGGATAGTCTAAGGGAGAAATGTTGGGGTTAGGGGTTGACACTACTGAGTCCGGTAATGAGTTCCACGCTTTGACAACTCGATTGCTAAAGTCATATTTTTTAACAGTTAAGCTTGGAGCGATTAATATTAATTTTGAATCTGTTGCGTGCTCTTGTGTTGTTGCGGTTGAAGCTGAAGTAGTCATTGACAGGCAGGACGTTGCAGCATATGATCTTGTGGGCAATACTTAGATCGTGTTTTAGTAATAGAGGACACCTTTGAGGAAATAGAATTAGAGAAAGAATAGAAGAGAGAATATAGGATAAAATAAATCAATGAGAGAACAGAAGAAAGATATAGGGATAGAAGAGAAGATATATGGGATATAGGATATAGGAGAGACAATAGGACAGGGATTGGAAGGCACTCTAGTGCACTTATGCATACCCCTTACTGACCTCTTAGGAATCTGGAGAGGTCAACCGTGAACAGTGTAAGGGTAAAATGTTGGGGGTTAGGGGATGATACTATGGATACTATCTACCAGGAGTACAGAGAAGCTGATTGCTTTGGTAGTTAAAAAGTTGTTTGATTAGTTTCCACCCATTGCTTATTATCCTACCATCAGGGGCTTTAGATAATAAGTTGGCTCCTTCTTCTTTGTGGAAGCCCCTGAGATATTGGAACAGTGCTGTCACGTCACCCCTAGTTCTTATTTTCATTGAACTAGACATTCCCAAGTCCAGCAAACATTCTTTATGTCTTTTACCCTCCAGTCGCCTAATCATCTTTGTTGCTCTTCTCTGCACTCTTTCTTAGAGTCTCAATATCTTTTTTTATAACATGGTAAGTAAAACTGGATGCAGTATTCCAAGTGTGGCACTATAAAGTGAATTGGTGGAAAACTCCTTGCATTAATCGAAAAGAGAGCATCGAGCCACGAAAAAGCTGACGCAGCTACTGTTCCTGTTCTGAACGAGAAGGACAATCTCAGTTTGTTTTGCTGAGAGGCCGTTAAATGAAAATGAGACTGCAGACTGCATAATTCCTGTATAATCAGGAGTATGTCAACATCTTAGATGTTATCAAAAAGTTTAAAAAAACCACACTCTCTTTTATATTATTTAACAGAAGCTTTTCTCTTGTTGATGTATTCATTAAAAGTTGGTTTGATAAGTGCTTAATAGGTCCCTTCATTCTGAGCTGCCCAAGACTAATGGCGTATTCTATTTATTATTCATACACAGCAAGGATAAATAGTACATTTTGCATTTTGGTGGTGTGGGGGGGAAAACCTCAGGCAGCAATTAATGACCCAATGCATTCTTTCAAGCCAATTAGTCCCTATATTTATTGCAATTCCATATTCTAATGTGAGAATTTGATTTCTGTGGGAATGGAAAGTCCAGAGGTTAAGAATGTCAACTGTAAAATATCTACTAAGAGTACGAAGGAGCTGATTGCTTTGGTAATTTAAAAAAAACAACAACCAAGGTCGCAGGATATAAGTTTCACAAGCAACCTCTCTCAACCTCAAAACCCACAAAGTCAGATCTTATTGGATCTCATTTTCCCCCCTCTTTGTGAGATAAAAAGTTGAAAAAGGCTGTGTTTATTTTCTTTCTTTCTTTCTTTATTATTTTATTTTATTAATTGGATTTGTATACCACCCCTCTCCCTTCTTATATTAAGGGTATGAACTATTCTAAGTATCAGTGATTGACAGTCTGTCATCTGTGCCTCTATAACTCTCTGGTTCAGTTCTGCAACCCAACAAGACCGACACAGACTTCAGAGGATAATCAGAACTGCAGAAAAAACAATTGTTGCCAACCTGCCTTCCATCGAGAACTTGTATACTGCACAAGTCAAAAAGAGGGCTGTGAAAATATTTACAGACCCCTCGCATCCTTCATGGCATCGGACCAGAATATCTCCGGGACCGCCTTCTGCCGCACAAATCCCAGTGACCGGTTAGGTCCCACAGAGTTGGCCTTCTCCGGGTCCCGTCGACTAAGCAATGTCGTTTGGCGGGACCGAGGAGAAGAGCCTTTTCTGTGGTGGCCCCGACCCTCTGGAACCAGCTCCCCCCAGATATCAGAGTTGCCCCCGCAAGCTCCTTAAAACCCACCTCTGTCGTCAGGCATGGGGGAATTGAAATTTTCCCTTCCCCCTAGGCTTATAGAATTTATACATGGTATGTTTGTATGTATGATTGGTTCTTTAAATTGGGGTTTTTTTAGATTGTTTTTAATATTAGATTTGTTTACATTGTCTTTTTATATTGTTGTTAGCCACCCCGAGTCTTTGGAGAGGGTCGGCATACAAATCTAATAAATTAAATTAAATTAAATCCTGGACATAAATTGTTTTAACTCCTACTCTCAAAACAACACTATAGAGCACTGGACATCAAGACAACTAAACACAAGAACAATATTTTTCTGAATTCTTGGACATGGTACCAAGTTCGCTGATGACAATGGGTATCACTGTTACATGTTTCATCCATAGGCATGTAATTCCAATGGTCAGGTAGTGAGATTTCATAATTTTTCCCAGTTCATTTTCTTCGATTCTGGTACAGCAATATCAATGAACTGTACTTTTCAGCCCTTGACAACAGTGATATCTGGCGTGTTGTGTTCCAAATGATGAGCTGTCTGAACAACAACAACAATGATAATAATAATAATAATCATTGTTGTTATTGTTATTATTGCTTTTTGTATCAAAATGAATTATAGACAGAAGTCGCAATGTTTATGTATTTATATTGATGCAATTTTTTTTTAAAGGAGAGATTCAACCTAGAAATAAGAATAATTGCCGTGAAGTTCGGGTGAGTTTGCCGAACCCGAACCCGAACTTTTGCTTGCAGCAAGCCGCTGCGGCGTTCTTTTCTGTAAAAATAAACAAGGAGGTGGGGAATTCCCCACTTCCTTTTGCTTCCTTTTATTTTTACAGAAAAGGATGCCGCAGCGGTGCTGCAAGCAAAAGGAGGTGGGAAATCCCATGAAGGGATTCCGGGGGCGGGGCTTTGACATCACGGAGACTCCTTCCTCCCCATTTCAGCCAGCCAGGAAGGAGTCTCCATGACGTCAAAGCCCCGCCCCTGGAATCCCTTTGTGGGATTCCCCACTCTCCTCCCGGGCGTCGTCGTTTCGTGGTGTTCGGCCAAACCCGAACCCAAACTTTACCCGAACTTTTTAAAAGGTTCGGATTCAGCATGCCGAACACTGCAAAGTTCAGCACGAACCCGAACTTTGCAGGTTCGGTTCGCCCAACACCACTGCAGACCTGACCATACCCGTAGGATCCCATCACTGGACTAGATGCCATACAAGGTCCCTTCCAACTCTGTTAATCTGTTATTTATTTATTATTTATTTATTTGATTTGTATGCCGCCCCTTTCCGTATACTCGGGGCGGCTCACAACACAATAAAAAAACCAGTTCATGACAAATCTAATAATTTACAATTTAAGATATTTAAAAAACCCCATTATTAAGCAGACATACATACAAGCATACCATACATAAATTGTATAGGCCCAGGGGAGATATCTCAATTCCCCCATGCCTGACGACAAAGGTGGGTTTTAAGGAGTTTACGAAAGGCAAGGAGGGTAGGGGCAGTTCTAATCTCTGTGGGGAGCTGGTTCCAGAGAGTCGGGGCCGCCACAGAGAAGGCTCTTCACCTGGGGCCCGCCAACCGACATTGTTTAGTTGATGGGACCCGGAGAAGGCCCACTCTGTGGGACCTAATCGGTCGCTGGGATTCGTGCGGCAGAAGGCGGTCTCGGAGATATTCTGGTCCAATGCCATGAAGGGCTTTAAAGGTCATAATCAACACTTTGAATTGTGACCGGAAATTGATCGGCAACCAATGCAGACTGCGGAGTGTTGGTGTAACATGGGCATACCTGGGGAAGCCCATGACTGCTCTCGCAGATGCATTCTGCACGATCTGAAGTTTCCGAACACTTTTCAAAGGTAGCCCCATGTAGAGAGCATTACAGTAGTCGAACCTCGAGGTGATGAGGGCATGAATGACCGTGAGCAGTGACTCGCGGTCCAAGTAGGGCCGCAACTGGTGCACCAGGCGAACCTGGGCAAACGCCCCCCTCGCCACAGCTGTCAGCTGTGGATCGAGGAGGACACACACCCAAGTTGTGGACTCTCTCCGAGAGGGTCAATAATTCCCCCCCCCCCCCAGGGTGATGGAAGGACAGATGGAATTGTCCTTGGGAGGCAAAACCCACAGCCACTCCATCTTATCCAGGTTGAGTTTGAGTCTGTTGACACCCATCCAGGCACCAACAGCCTCCAGGCACCGGCACATCAGTTCCACTTGCCATTGGAAGATGCAATGGAAGAGAAAAAGGAAGCAAACGTTGCTTACCTGAATTGGAATTTATTCCACTCGCAGTAAGCTATCATCCTTCCACTGATTAAATACTATGGCAATCAGGTACTTTAACAAGCTGACACATTTGCATTTCTCTCAAACGAAATCTGGTGCAGCAGAGAGATAGAAGTGATCATTGCTTATTACTGCTTGCCTGACAAAACTGCAGGATCTGGCTTCTTGACGTGAGCTGCGATTGCCGTCAGGCCTACCATGCAGTTTGGAAATTAATTTCTCCTACATAAGAACAGTAGTTGGTATTTATCAAGCTTAGATTTGTATTTTCATGTCAAGCCAGCTGTAAAATTGGCTAAAATAAAATAAAATCCAAGGCAGGCAGCAGCTGTAGCCTTTCAGACAACTCTTCATAGGGCAATAAATTACACATGCAAACATACAGAAAAATGTGTTGCTTCAGATTGGAAGAGTAATTTTAAACAAATCTGGGATGATATATTTGAGATATTCAGAGGGGGAAAACTCACTCAAGCATTGTTTCTCTCTATTCTCTCCCTGCCTCTCATCTATCTATATTTATATTCTCTGTCTCTCTCTTATCTATCTGTCTGTCTGTCTGTCTGTCTGTCTCTATCTATCTATCTATCTATCTATCTATCTATCTATCTATCTATCTATCTCTATCTATCTATTAATCTATCTATCTATCTATCTATCTATCTATCTATCTATCTATCTTTCATCTATCTATCTATCTATCTATCATCTATCTATCTATCTATCTATCTATCTATCTATCTATCTATCTATCTATCTATCAACTATCCTCTCTCTCTTTGTCTCTGTCCATCTCTTTATTTATTATTTATTTATTGATTGATTTTGTCCATTGCACAATGAGAGTTATATTGTGTATACATATAGTAAATATATAATGAATGTTATAGAGTTTTGTGATTCAGCCTGAGGCTCCTCAGGGACCGGCTGCGTCTCTGCTGGATCCAGGCCCGGAGGAGGAGGACAGTGAACAGGAGGGGGAGGACCAGGCAGACGGGGGAGAGGAACGTCAGGAAGAGGATGAGGGGGAGCAGCCTGAGAGCCCCCGGGGGGGGGGGCTCTCCCCAGCCAGTAGCCTGGCTTCATTGGATGAGGAAGCACAGGCTATAATTGACATGAGACAGAGACGTGCAGCTCAGAGACGGGACCAATTAGAAAGGTATTGGCATCATTCAATTGGCAACAGCTGGGTTTGGGTGTGGTTCTCCTCAGCAGGGTTTAAAAGGCAGGCAAGCCCTTTTAGCCATGTGGAGAGTTATCAACTTGAAAGTCCTGTGACCCTGCTTTGCTTCTCGGCGTCTCTGATCTTGGCTTGTGGCCTAGAAGACTGGAAGACTTGGGGGAGGTGTATGTTTGTTATCTCCAGTGTTGTTTTTGACAGCAAGAATCCTGTTTTACTTCATGGCCTTCGTGAAACATCTTTGAAGTTTCAGCGTGTTCCTGTGTGTAAGGACATTTTCTGTTACCTGTGTTTGCTTTGAATTCTATAAACTGCCTTTGATTTTTACCAGTGTGTCTGGCTTCTCTTTTTGGGTTGGTGTTTGCTGGAGGGACCCAGACAGAACATAGAGGATATACTCATAGTAAAATATATCTAAGAAAGAAGAGAAGATAAGATATATAGGAATAAAATATATTGGTGAAAGAATAGAATAAATATAGGAAAGAATAATGGTATAAAAGATATAGGAGAGCAATAGGACAGGGGACGGAAGACACTCTAGTGCACTTGTACTCGCCTCTTACTGACCTCTTAGGAATCTGGATAGGTCAACCGTAGATAATCTAAGGGTAAAGTGTTGGGGGTTTGGGGATGACACTACAGAGTCTGGCAATGAGTTCAACGCTTCGACAACTCTCTGTCTGTCTGTCTGTCTGTACAAGACCTTCGACATAGGATGAGCAGAGTTTAAGGAAGAGTGTGGATGTGTGATATAGCCAGTAACAACACAGACTTAGTATGCTAAACAAGTAATATTTACATATATACATATCTACAAGCACAAAGCAGAAATAATCAACAAACCGCACATAGCAGCACGAAACAGAAAAATACTCCCCCCTCAAGGAAAAAGGCAAAAAGGTGAATGAGCTATCCAGCATCATCAACAGGAGAGAGTGCTGGTGCCCTCTTATGGCTAATCAGCCAAAGTCCTTAAAGAGACCCACAGCCACTCCATCTTGTCTGGGTTGAGTTTGAGCTTGTTGACACCCATCCAGGCCCAACAGCCTCCAGGCACCAGCACATCACTTCCACTGCTTTGTTGACTGGACATGGGGTGGAGATGTATAACTGGGTATCATTGGCATACTGATGATACCTCACCCCATGCCCTTGGATGATCTCACCCAGCGGTTTCATGTAGATATTAAAATAGCAGGGGGGAGAGGACCGACCCCTGAGGCACCCCACAAGGGAGAGACCTAGAGGTCGACCTCTAACCCCTCCCCACCCCACTAACACCGACTGCAACCGACCAGAGAGATAGGAGGAGAACCACTGGAGAACAGTGCCTCCCACTCCCAACCCCTCCAGCCGGCGCAGAAGGATACCATGGTCGATGGTATCGAAAGCCACTGAGAGGTCAAGAAGCACCAGGACAGAGGAAAAGCCCCTGTCCCAGGCCCACCAGAGATCATCCATCAACGTGACCATGAGTTGATATGGGTTGCTGCCAGTATCCTAGATATTGACAAGTATCTTCTTACAATGTATGTTTTCTGAGTAGCGCAGTGTATTGCAATTCCAGTGGTGTTATTGTAGGAAGTTGTAATTTCTTGATGTACTTTGTAAAATTCTTGGACATGGTACCAAGGGTCCAGATGTTTCATCCATAATCACATAATTTCGATGGCCAGGTCACAATATTTTTAATTTTTTTTTCCAGTTCCTTTTTTCCGACTCTGGAGGCTCCTGGTACGGTGATATAAATAAATTGTACGTTTTAGTTTTCAACAACTATGATATCTGGCATCTTATGTTCTAAATAACAATCTGTCTGTATTCAAAAGTCCCGCAAGATCTTCTCATTTTTGATAACTTTTTCCACTTTATGTTCCCGTGACTTTTTTTGGAAACTGGTAACTCATATTTTTTACATAATGGCCAGTGGGTTAATTTAGCAACTCGTGTCTAGCTTTGCAATCAGTTTGTGAAATTTTGATGCATTCACATATTTAATGTGGAATAGTTTTGACTTTGTCATTGCAAAGTCAGCAGTTTGGATTGTTAGTAGATTTTTGTATTCTTCGCTTTCATGGCATTGGTTTGTAGTTTATTAATTTGTTATCTCTTTTGTTCATTAAACATGAAACTCAGTCAACTGAGCATTTCAAAATGTTTTAGTTTATTATCTCTTTTATTCATTAAACATTGAAACTCAGTCAACTGAGCATTTTAAAAAGGGTCACAAACACCACTGACTGGTGCTAATGTTGATAACGGGTTACTGTTTGCATCCTAGCTATCAACCAATTATCTTCTTAAAATATATGATGTTCCGAGTAGCATAATTTTTTGCAGTTCCATTGGTGTTATTGCAATAATAACAACAACATCAATAATAATAATAATAATAATAATAATAATAATAATAACAACAACAACAACAACAACAATAACAAAACAACAAAACAACAATAATAACAATAACAATAACAATAACAATAACAATAACAATAACAATAACAATAACAATAACAATAACAATAACAATAACAATAACAATAACAATAACAATAACAATAACAATAACAATAACAATAATAATAATAATAATAATAATAATAATAATAATAATAATCAACAGATGATCCAAAGTACAGACTGTAAAGAAACAGACAAAACAATTGATCACATACTCAGCTTCTGCAAGAGGATCACACAGACTGACTACAAGCATAGACAGGATGCTGTGGCACAGATGATCCACTGGAACTTGGGCCAGAACTACCATCTACAAGTGGCAAAGAACTGGTGGGAGCATAAGACCGAAAAAGAGGTCAAAAATGAGCAAGCAAAACTACAGTAGGACTTCCAACTTCAGACTGACCGAATTTTGAAACATAATACACCAGACATCATGCTTGTGGAGAAAAAGAAAGTATGGATCATTGACATTGCAATCCTAGGAGACAGCAGAATTGAGGAGAAGCAACTAGAGAAATTTGCGAAATACGAAGATCTAAAAATCGAGCTGCAACGATTCTGGCATAAGCCAGTGAAAGTGGTCACAGTGGTACTTGGCAGTCTGGGCGCAGTGCCAAAGGATCTCAGCGGACATTTGAAAACCATCGGAATTGACAAAATCTCCATCTGTCAATTGCAAAGGGCAACAATAATAACAACAACAACAACAACAACAACAACAACAACAATAACAACAACAGGAACAGGGTGACATTGATCTCATAGGTGACATTTGATTCCAAACAATCAAAATTGGAGGCCATTGTACAGAAAGAGAAAATTGTTTTTAGAAATAAATAGCAAAAACAAAAAAACAAACCACCAACCCTATGCTTTTTAGGTGAGTTTGGGGAAACATCAAATAATAGCAAAAGGGAAAATGTTTTGACAAAGAAAGTCAAGGGTTACTAGTTTTCCATTTCTGAGAATGCCAGCCTTAAAAAAAACCACAACAAACTAGAGCTATTTATTTAGTCAAAATTTATTCAAAGAATATAAATCAATCTCCAAAATTAACTTGGGTCAGTAAAGTATAATTACATGACTGCAAATCTCCAATAATGATACAAATCAAACCATCTTTACACCAGGCAGGGAGCATGCATGATCAAAATTACATTTTTTTTTTTCATCATCTTTTCCTAAGTAATTATACTTTGGTCTCAGGAAAGCTTAGTCAGGCATGCCAATTGATCATTAGAGCCTCTGACCCCATTCAAGAAATAGTTTCCCCCCTCCAAGCCATGTGTATTTGTGAAATGAGTCTGTATTCCCTAAATAAAGAATCACAAACAAATGGACAAAAAAATGGGTGGCGAATGGACATTCTTTGTTTTTTCCTGAAGATGTTTTGCTTTTTATCCAAGAATCTTCTTCAGTTCTGATATAATAATAATAATAATAATAATAATAATAATAATAATAATAACAACAACAACAACAACAACAACAACAACAACAGAGTTGGAAGGGACCATGGAGGTCTTCTAGTCCAACCCCCTGCTTAGGCAGAAAACTCTACACTACTTCATACAGATGGTTATCCAACATCTGATTATAAACTTCCAGTGTTGGGGCATTCACAACTTCTGGAGGCAAGCTGTTCCACTGATTAATTATTCTAACTGACAAGAAATTTCTCCTTAGTTCTATGTCATTTTTCTCCTTGTTTAGTTTCCACCCATTGCTTCTTGTTCTACTCTCAGGTGCTTTGGATAATAGGTTAACTACTTCTTCTCTATGGCAACCCCTGATATATTGGAACACTGCTATCATGTCTCCCCTGGTCCTTCTTTTCATTAAACTAGCCGTCCCCAATTCCTGCAACCGTTCTTCATATGTTTTAGCCTCCAGTCCCCTAATCATCTTTGCCTCTCTTCTCTGCACTTTTTCTAGAGTCTCAATATCATTTTTTGCATCGTGCCGACCAAAACTGAATGAAATATTCCATAATGTGGCCTTACCAAGGCCTTATAAAGTGGTATTAACACTTCACATCATCTTGATTCTATCTCTCTGTTAATGCAGCCTAGAACTGTGTTGGCTTTTCGGGCTGCTGCTGAACACTGCTGGCTCATATTTAAATGTTTGTCCACTAGGACTCCAAGATCCCTCTCACAGTTACTACTGTTGAGCAAGATACCACATATACTTTCCCTTAGACTATCCACGATTGACCTCTCCAGGTTCCTTAGAGGTCAGTAAGGGGCGTGCATAAGTGCACCAGTGTGCCTTCCGTCCCCTGTCCAATTGTCTCTCCTTATCTCATTTATCTTTTCTTCCTTTCAAATTTGTTCACCTATACTTTTATATCTTTTCTTCTATTTGTTTCTTTAGTTATATTACTACATATCTATTCTCTTCAATGCGTATTATGTATTGGAATAAATGAATGAATGAATGAATGAATGAATGAATGAATGAATAAATAAATAAATAAATAAATAAATACTGTATTGTGTGTTTTGTTTTTCTTGCCTAAATGTAGAACCTTACTTTTCTCACCATTGAATTTCATTTTGTTAGATAGCGCCCACTGTAATGGTGGAGAATGGAAGGATTTATTTCCTCCTGCCATTTCTCGATTCAATCTGGTGGAAAGAAAATTGATTTAGATAGTCTTTGTCAAGAGAAGAGGATTCCTGGGGTGAAGAAGAGCTGGGGTGACACAGCAGGTAGAGTGCTTTACTGCAGGCCACTGAAGCTGACTGTAGATCTGTAGGTCAGCGGTTCAAATCTCATCACGGGCTCAAGGTTGACTCAGCCTTCCATCCTTCCAAGGTGGGTAAAATGAGGACCTGGATTGTGGGGGCAGTGGACTAGCTCTGTTAAAAAGTGCTATTGCTAACATGTCATAAGTGAAGGAGCCCTTCACTCCTCCACCCGAAACAGAATACCCTATGAAACTGGACTTACAATCAGTGTTCCCTCTAATTTCTTTTTTTGGGGGGAGGCGAAAAAGTATAGTGTCTGAGCGGCAGTACCTTCGGGACTGGGCGGCACAGAAATAATAAATGAATGAATGAATGAATGAATAAACAAACAAACAAACAAACAAATAAATAAAAACCCCACCCTGTTTTGCCTCAGAGAATTTCAAAATAAAATACTGTACTGTGTGTCTATAACAGTGAGCTCATAATAGGGCAACTCTATCAATATCAAAATGCCACTTAAATAGTTGAGCTAGTTTCAAACTAGATTTTGATTTTCTTTCTCTCTTCCTTACTCCCATTCTTTTTCTTTCTCTTTTCCTTCCTCTCTTTTTTCTATCTGTTTCTCTCTCTTCCTCTCTTCCTCTCTCTCTCCTTCCCTCTCACTCTTTCCCTCTCAGCTTCTGGGCAGGTTTGAAAAACTCTGAGTTGATGATGATTTTTAAGTGAGCGATTGCTCACTGCTCAGCTTAGAGGAAACTATGCTTACAATCCTGGGTCTACAAAGCTTAGAACTATGATGCCTTAAACATGATATAAGTATTGCCTATAAGATCATACACTGCAATGTCCTGCCTGTCAACGACTATTTCAGCTTCAACCACAACAACACAAGAGCACGCAACAGATACAAACTTAATATTAACTGCTCCAAACTGGACTGTAAAAAATATGACTTTAGCAATCGAGTTGTCAAAGTGTGGAACTCACTACCAGACTCCATAGTGGCAACCTCTAACCCTCAACATTTTTCCCTTAGACTATCCACGATTGACCTCTCCAGATTTCTAAGAGGTCAGTAAGGGACCTGCATAAGTCTACCAGGGTGCCTTCCATCCCCTGTCCAATTGTCTCTCCTATATCTCATACTTCTTTTCTTCCACTCATATATCTCTTCCTCTATCCTCCATTTATGTATTGCATTTTATTCTCATATCTTCACTCCTCTCCTTTCTTTCTTTCTTTCTTTCTTCCTTCCTTCCTTCCTTCCTTTCTTTCCTTTGATATATATTCTACATAGTTAATCTCATTAACCTTAATTATGTATTGGATAAAATAAATAAATAAAAATAAATAAAATAAATCTAAGGAGAAGGGCAGCATAAAAATCAATCAATCAAGCAAGCAAGCAAGCAAGCAAGCAAGCAAGCAAGCAAGCAAGCAAGCAAGCAAGCAAACAAACAAACAAACAAACAAACAAACAAATAAATAAATAAATAAATAGATGAATAAATTACAGAGACAAGCTAATGGTTGGAAACTCACATCCTTGCACTGAAGTGAATTGGAAACCACCTGAGAAATGGTCTGGTTCCAGTTCTACTGGGATCTCTCTAAATTCTTCAGATATTTTGGCTTTCTCCACTTTCCACTCCCTCCAAGAGGGGAATCTTTAGTGGGAACTTTTCCAACGGAATCTCAAAGGTCCTTTTGCAAAAGGAAATGGAAAACTCCTCCCCCCCCCCCCCGAAGATGTTTTGCTTCTCATCCAAGAATCCTCTTCCGTTCTGACTGAATGGTGAAGGATTTATATCCCTTGTAGTCATCCGGTCATCATTAGCACTCTCTCTGAGAATGGTTCAGGCCACCCGAAGGTGGCCATTACCCTGGGGGGGGGGGAATTATTGACCTCCTCAGAGAGGGTCCGCAACTTGGGCGTCCTCCTCGATCCACAGCTCACATTAGAGAAACACCTTTCAGCTGTGGCAAGGGGGGCATCTGCCCAGGTTCACCTGGTGCACCAGTTGCGGCCCTATTTGGACCAGGAGTCACTGCTCACAGTCACTCATGCCCTCATCACCTCGAGGCTCGACTACTGTAATGCTCTCTACATGGGGCTACCTTTGAAAAGTGTTCGGAAACTTCAGATCGTGCAGAATGCAGCTGCGAGAGCAGTCATGGGCTTTCCTAAATATGCCCATGTTACACCAACACTCCGCAGTCTGCATTGGTTGCCGATCAGTTTCCGGTCACAATTCAAAGTGTTGGTTATGACCTATAAAGCCCTTCATGGCACCGGACCAGAATATCTCCGGGACCGCCTTCTGCCGCACGAATCCCAGCGACCAGTTAGGTCCCACAGAGTTGGCCTTCTCCGGGTCCCGTCAACTAAACAATGTCATTTGGCGGGACCCAGGGGAAGAGCCTTCTCTGTGGCGGCCCCAACCCTTTGGAACCAACTCCCCCCAGATATCAGAGTTGCCCCCACCCTCCTAGCCTTTCGTAAGCTCCTTAAAACCCACCTCTGTCGTCAGGAATGGGTGAATTGACTTTTTCCCTCCCCCTAGGCTTATAAAATTTATGTATGGTATGCTAGTATGTATGATTGGTTTCTAAATTGGGGTTTTATAAATTAATTAAATATTAGATTTGTTACATTGTATTATTGTTGCTGTGAGCCGCCCCGAGACTGCGGAGATGGGCGGCATACAAATCTGATTAATAAATAAATAAAATAAATAAATACATAGTTAATCTCATTAACCTTCATTATGTATTGGATAAAATAAATAAAAATAAATAAATTAAATAAATAAATAAATAAAATAAATTTAAGGAGAAGGGCAGCATAAAAATCAATCAATCAAACAAACAAACAAACAAATAAATAAATAAATAAATTACAGAGACAAGTTAATGGCTGAAAACTCACATCCTTGCACTGGAGTGAATTGGAAACCACCTGAGAAATGGTCTGGTTCCAGTTGTACTGGGATAGAAACATAGAAACATAGAAACATAGAAGTCTGACGGCAGAAAAAGACCCCATGGTCCATCTAGTCTGCCCTTTTACTATTTCCTGTATTTTATCTTAGGATGGATATATGTTTATCCCAGGCTTGTTTAAATTCAGTTACTGTGGATTTATCAACCACATCTGCTGGAAGTTTGTTCCAAGGATCTACTACTCTTTCAGTAAAATAATACTTTCTCATGTTGCCTTTGATCTTTCCCCCAACTAACTTCAGATTGTGTCCCCTTGTTCTTGTGTTCACTTTCCTGTTAAAAACACTTCCCTCCTGAACCCTATTTAACCCTTTAACATATTTAAATGTTTCGATCATGTCCCCCCTAAATTCTTCAGATATTTTGGCTTTCTCCACTTTCCACTCCCTCCAAGAGGGGAATCTTTAGTGGGAACTTTTCCAGTGGAATCTCAAAGGTCCTTTTGCAAAAGGAAATGAAAAACTCCTCCCCCCCCCCCTTGAAGATTTTTTACTTCTCATCCAAGAATCCTCTTCCGTTCTGACTGAATGGTGAAGGATTTATATCCCTTGTAGTCCTCTGGTCATCATTAGCACTCTCTCTGAGAATGGTTCAGGCCACCCGAAGGTTAATCTTGGAACTGCGGAAAGGACTGTGCTGTAGACAGGAAATAATTTCCCAGGGATTTTTGGGGAGACCCTTATGGATTTTTTTATTTTGCTGGAAATGGGTCCATTTTTCTAATCTCCCCATTTAATCTCTCCTGCCATGTGTTCCTTTTTGTCTTCATGCTCCAGTTGTTCATTCCTGTGTTATTTTCTTCAAAATTGCTTTATGCAATAGCGCTTAAAGTATGCAAATTGAAGGGACTTCCACAAATAATATGGGTTGTTGCTAAATCCTTTGCGGTGATATGTGTCTTCCCATTTGGAGACTGTTGTATTTATTGTTATTGTTATTGTTATTGTTATTGTTATTGTTGTTATTGTTATTGTTATTATTAATTATATTTGTATGCTGCCCCTCTCCGAAGACAATATAAGAAGACAATGTAAACAAATATAATAATAAAAGACAATCTAAAAAAACCCCAATTTAAAAAATCACTCATACATACAAGCATACCATGTATAAATTCTATAAGCCTAGGGGGAAGGGAAATTTCAATTCCCCCATGCCTAATGACAGAGGTGGGTTTTAAGGAGCTTGTGAAAGACAAGGAGGGTGGGGGAAACTCTGATATCTGGGGGGAGCTGGTTCCAGAGGGTCGGGGCCACCACAGAGAAGGCTCTTCTCCTGGGTCCCGCCAAACGACATTGCTTAGTCGACGGGACCCGGAGAAGGCCAACTCTGTGGGACCTAACCGGTTGGTGGGATTCGTGCGGCAGAAGGCGGTCCCGGAGATATTCTTGTTATTGTTATTGTTATTGTTATTACTAAGGAGAAGGAAAAGGAGAAGGAGGAGAAGGAGAAGAAGGAGAAGAAGAAGAAGAAGAAGAAGAAGAAGAAGAAGAAGAAGAAGAAGAAGAAGAAGAAGAAGAAGAAACCCTCACTTTTATTGAATAAAAAAGTAACATTTAGTCCATCAGGGCCATGGAACAGAATGCTGAATGATCGAATACAATCCCTCGTAGCCCATATTTTCTAATAAGGCTGCCGTAAACTCATGATCAAGTATGCAAGCCAGCTTTGTCTCATTCTATTTCAGGTTTTTCTCTTGAGCCACCGCAGTCGCCTTTTAAAATGACCCCTGGGTGAACTATAGAAGGGGGAGATGAAACCAAGGCTTAGAAAGAGTCAACAACTTTATGGGTATTATGTTTTTCTCTCCTTCTCTTCCAATCACTCAATGATCCATTTATTTCCTGAACTTATTAACATCAACAATTCAATTAAGAGACTAATGCTTTATCAGGACTTGTTTATAGGATCACTTATCCAGCGGCAATGGCCCATTAACGCTTCCCCAGTCTCTGCTAAAAGGGTCAATCGGGGGATGTAGGAAACAGAAAGGAAGGAAAACAACCACAGGAGTACTTAATTACTTCGGCTTGCAAGGTTTTCATCAGTGAATGTCATTCTGGAATTGAGACTAGGAGAGGATTTGTTAAGGGCAGTCCTTGACTCATGAACATTCTCTCAACTGTATGACTAGTAAACCCAAAATAAAGAAACATTCTTGAGAGCTTTGGAATTCCCAAAAATAAAATTTTGTTCGGTACATCATTTTGGTACTGAAGAATCAAAACCAGCTCTGATTTTCCCATGGCTAATTAAACAATGGCTTCCCTTTCTCCCCACCTCAGGGTGATTACAACTAGTCAGACCACACCTAGAGGACTGCATTCAATTTTGGTCACCCCACTACAAAAAGGACGTTGAAACTCTAGAGAAAGTACAGAAAAGAGCAACTAAAATGACAAAGGGACTGGAAACCAAGACATACGAAGAGAGGTCCTACTCTCTTCATTCTCTACATCAATGACCTCTGTGATCATATTGAAAGCAACTGTGTTCTTTTTGCCGACAATGTGAAACTTTTCAACACCACTGACAACACACTCACTCTCCAAAAAGACCTGGACTTTGTTTCAGACTGGTCTAACACCTGGCAACTTCAAATATCAACCAACAAATGCTCTACCCTCCACATCGGCAAAAAGAATCCAAACTGCACATACGAACTGAATAAACAATCTCTCACTGCCAACCCACACTCAGTAAAAGACCTTGGAATACTAATATCGAATGACCTAAGTACTAAAGCCCACTGCAACAATATCGCCAAAAAAGCTTCTAGAGTTGTTAACCTGATCCTACGCAGCTTTTGCTCTGGCAATCTCACACTACTCACAAGAGCCTACAAAACTTTTGCCAGACCCATCCTAGACTACTGCTCATCTGTCTGGAACCCATACCACATCTCAAACATCAACACCCTTGAAAATGTCCAAAGATATTTCACCAGAAGAGCCCTTCACTCCTCCACTCGAAACAGAATATCCTACAAAAATAAACTAACAATCCTGGGCCTAGAAAGCCTAGAACTACAGTGCCTAAAACACGATTTGAGTATTACCCACAAGATCATATGCTGCAATGTCCTACCGGTCAATGACTACTTCAGCTTCAACCACAACAACACAAGAGCACGCAACAGATTCAAACTTAATTAATACGAACCACTCCACTCTTGACTGTAAAAAATATGATTTCAACAATCGAGTTATCGAAGCGTGGAACTCATTACCAGACTCAATTGTGTCAACCCCTAACCCCCAACATTTCTCCCTTAGACTCTCCACGATTGACCTCTCCAGGTTCCTAAGAGGCCAGTAAGGGGCGTACATAAGTGCACTGGTGTGCCTTTCATCCCCTGTCCAATTGTCTTTCCTTTCTCTCACTTAACATATATATTTTCTTTCTTTCATATATCTCCTCTAAGTTCACTTTACCCTTATATATATTACTACATGTCTATTTTTCTTCCTATGTATTTGTGTATTGGACAAATGAATAAAAAAAATAAAAAAAATAAAAGGTTGCTGGAACTGGGAATGGATAGTTTAGCAAAAAGGAGGGCCAGAGAGGACATGATAGCAGTATATAGATATTTGAGGGGTTGCCAGAGAGAGGACGGGGTCACACTATTTTCCAGGGTATCAGAGGGCCAGACCAGGAGCAATGGATGGAAGATGACCAAAGAGAAATTCAACCTGGAAATAAGGAAGAACTTTTTGAAATTGAGAGCGATCAACCAGTGGAAGAGTCTGCCAGCAGAGGTTGTGAATGCTCCATCACTTGACACCTTCAAAAGAAAATTGGACTGCCATCTGGTTGGGGTGGTGTAGGGTTTCATGCTTTTGCAGGGGGTTCGACTTGATGACCTGCAAGGTCCCTTTCAACTCCAATAAAAAATAAATTAATTATGAGACATCCTTTCAATATGGGAACAGTCCACCTCCATTTCAAGCACCTGTATTGGTGACCTTGATGGTTTCCAGGCTCTCACGTTCTGTGCTTATCTCCTAAGCATTCCATTCCACCCTTCCCTTCTCCGCAATATCTGTTCATTGGCAAGCTAACTTCTAACAGCAGTATACAAAAAGCAGGGAGTTTAAAATAAAAAAAGCAAATAAAATAAAATAAAAGCAAAGTCCTTCACCTTGGTAAAAAAAAAACCTAGACACACATACAGCCTGGGAGAAACCCCGCTTAGCAGTAGTGACTGCGAAAGAGATCTTGGAGTCTTGGTGGATAATCAACTAAACATGAGCCAGCAATGTGCAGCAGCGGCCAAAAAAGCCAACACTATCCTAAGCTGCATCAACAGGGGGATACACTCCAAGACCAGGGAAGTCTTAATACCACTCTACTCCGCCCTGGTCAGACCACATCTGGAGTATTGCATCCAGTTCTGGTCACCACACTTCAAAAGAGACATTGAAACTCTGGAGAAGGTGTAGAAAAGAGCAACCAAAATGATTAGGGGATTAGAAACCAAGACTTACGAAGAGAGATTGCAGGAACTGGGCATGGATAGCCTAGAGAAAAGGAGGGCCAGAGGGGACATGATATCTGTATACAGGTATATGAGGGGTTGCCACAGAGAGGAGGGGGTCACTCTATTCTCCAGAGCACCAGAGGGCCGGACGAGGAACAACAGCTGGAAGCTGACCAAGGAGAGATTCAACCTAGAAGTAAGGAAGAATCTCCTGACGGTCAGAGTGATCAACCAGTGGAACAATCTGCCTGCGGAGGTTGTGAACTCCCCAACTCTGGACACTTTCAAGAGGAGATTGGACTGCCATTTGGCTGGGGTGCTATAGGATTCCTGCTCAGGCAGGGGGTTGGACTTGATGACCTGCATGGTCCCTTTCAACTCTAACAATAAATAAATAAAAATAAATAAAAATAGGCAGCCAATCCAGCAGAGAACCAATCACAATTTTCCTACTTTACTTCCCTGTCCGACCGGAGTGAAAACTTCCCAACTTCTTCAGGACATAACAGAAAGAAATACAAAGGAAATAAGGGAGGAAGGAATAACTTGTTTTTGTAGGGGAGGTTTTGAGAAAGACATACTGTAGTAGATATTCTGCAAAGCACCTTACTCAAGTGTTTTTCAGATGATCAAGGTAGCTTTCATCTATCAAATTCTAATTTTCTAATTTTCAGCATGGATGGACGGATTGTTGTCTGTCTTCCTTTGTCCCTGTCTCCCAAAGTTCATTTTCTTTTCTTTCTTTCTTTCTTTCTTTCTTTCTTTCTTTCTTTCTTTCTTTCTTTCTTTCTTTCTTTCTTCTCTCTTGCTCTCTCCCTCCCTCCCTTCTTCCTTCCTTCCGTCATTTCTTTTTCTTCCTTCCCTTCTTTCAAAAAACAAATACAAATTAATACAAGTTTAGAGAAAGACAAAAGAGTAATCAAAGAAAAGATTAAAAGTGCAAGAAAAGGGGAAAAATAAAAGAAAGAAAGAAAAGAAAGAAAGAAAGAAAGAAAGAAAGAAAGAAAGAAAGAAAGAAAGAAAGAAGACACATGAAGTAGCTTTCGGTCTACCCTACAGTACTTATAAATACAATTATAAATTTACCTCTTATTCTATCATTTACAACATACCCCTCTTCTTTCTGCAATCTATCTTCAATGCTCAAAATCATAAATCTTAAAATCCTTTCTTTCTTTCTTTTTTGGTTTTGCTCAAGAAAGCCTATAAGGACTTTGTAGTCAGCAATAAACTTAGATATTGTCTTTTCTGTGATCAAAGAAGTCAATTTAGCCATCTCAGCAAACTCCATCCTTCTTGCCAATCATTCCTCTAGCACACAGTGCGAGTAATATTGGATCTTTCCATTGCTGTGCATACAATAATCCCACTATAGTTATACAAAAATGAATGTTTTACAACTGTTTGTTCATCAATCCCAAAAGAAAAATATATATCTGGTTGCCACATTACAAAAAGAAATATGTCAAGACTTTGGAAAAAATGCAGAGAGGAGCAACTAAAGGCATGAAGACTAAAATATATGAAGAAGGGTTTCAGGAATTACATAGGGTCAGTCTAGAGAAAAGAAGGGCTGGGGGTAAGAATTTGTTGTGGTTAGCCCTGCCCCAGCTCCTGCCCCAAGGACTGTGGATGTGGGAGAGACATCCAAATGCTGTAGGCCTGTTTTGCCCCGGGTGGAATCTGCTGATGAAGGCTCCTCTGACCAAGAAGACATGAGTGACAGGGAGGAGGAGAGTGGGGCGGACAGCTCAGAAGGAGATCAATTATCTCCTGAATCCTCCTTGGATTCAGAACAAGAGTTAATGAGGAGGAGGAGAGTGGGGCGGACAGCTCAGAAGGAGATCAATTATCTCCTGAATCCTCCTTGGATTCAGAACAAGAGTTAATGATACAGCCACGCATGCGGAGAGCGATGCATAGCAGCAACAACTGAGAGATTATTATCAAAGAAAATGAGGCCACCTGTGGTTGGGTGGGGCTGTGGTCATTAGTGAGGCTGCTATAAATAGCAGCCTGTGGGTTTGGCCATTGTGGAGGATTATCTGATTGTTGTGTTTCGTGATTGCTTTACTGACTTTGACTTTTTGTGTGCTGATTTTCCCCCGCTTTGAAACTAAACCAGAGCAAAGTGTGTTTCACTTTGTGAAAGAAGAAGGACTGTGAATTGCCTCACAGCTGCAAGCTACGAATCACAGAACTGATAAGGGACTTGTACAAATTACCAGTTTTTTTGGAGACGAGTGCTCTTTGCTATACCAAAAGAGGGCTTAGTTTATGTGAATTTTCATTATAAAGAACATTGTTTTGAATTTTCAAACGTGTGTGTGTCTGAAATTTGTACCTGTGAATTTTTGGGAGGATTCTACCAGAGAGCCCGACAGAACAGAATTATAGCAGTGTTCTAGTAGCAATAGCATGAGCAATAGCATTTAGATTTATATACTGCTTCACAGTGCTTTAGATCTCTCTCTAAGCAGTTTACAGAGAGTAAACATTTTGCCCCCAACAATCTGGGTCATCATTTTACCAACCTTACAAATTACCTTACTCCTCCAGACTTCAAATACTACGATTAGACAATTTACAACTACATTACCTCCGAACTGATTTAACTGTTGTTCATAAAATCATACACCATAATGTCTTTCCTGTTAGTGACTATTTCACCGTCAACAACAACAACAACACAAGAGCACGTAATAGATACAAACTAAATGTAAATTGTTCCAAAGTAGACTGCAGAAAATATGACTTCAGTAATAGAGTGGTCAATGCCTGGGATTCACTACCTGACTCTGTTGTTTCTTCTACCTAACCCCAAAATAATCAACCTTAAATTATCTACAGTTGACCTCTCCCCTTTTCTTTTTTCTTTTTTTTTCTTTGAGTGTTCCCTTTATTTATTTATTTATTTATTTTGAACAGTATACATTTTAGCATCAACCATCACCCACAAAGGAAGAAGCAATCCAGGTATTGGAATATTCAAAAGTCACAATTTGAAAAAACAATCTTTTTTTTTTTTTTAGATGGGACGAGAGTCACGAAACAGGAATCTAGTTTGGATTGCAGAGAAGATCTTGTAGATTAAAGAGATGCCACAAGCCCATATATAAACTATCACTTTGCCCTGGCAAACTTGGGGGAGGAAAAAAAAGGCAAAATCTTTGCCTGTTTCTGAAAAGAGCCAGGAAAACCTGGCTTTGCCAATTGGTTTGCTGTCCCAATGAAGGTGTCCAGTTCTGGCAGTAGCAGTATATATACAGTGATACCTCGTCTTACAAATGCCTCGTCATTCAAACTTTTTGAGATACAAACCTGGGGTTTAAGATTTTTTTGCCTCTTCTTACAAACTATTTTCACCTTACAAATCCACTGCCACCACTGTGATGCACCGCCTCCGGACTTCCATTGCCAGCAAAGCACCCATTTTTGCGCTGCTGGGATTCCCCTGAGCTCCATGGGAAACACCACCTCTGGACTTCTCTGTTTTTGTGATGTTGCAGGGGAATACCAGCAGGGGAATACCAGCAGCACAAAAACAGGCGCTTCGCTGGCAACAGAAGTCCGGAGGTGGGGTTTCCCAGTGAGGGGAGCCTCAGTGAAATTGCAGCATCGCAAAAACACAGAAGTCCAGAGGTGGGGTTTCTCATGGAGGGGAGCCTCAGGGAAATCCCAGCAGTGTAAAAACAGGTGCTTCGGCTGGCAAAAGGGGTGAATTTTGGGCTTGCACGCATTAATTGCTTTTCCATTGATTCCTATGGGAAATATTGTTTCGTCTTACAAACTTTTCACCTTAAGAACCTCGTCCCAGAACCAATTAAGTTTGTAAGACAAGGTATCACTATATGTGTATGTGTGTATGTGTGTAGATGTAGATGTAGATGTATGTATATATGTAACATATTTTTGCTGATAATGAAAAGGAAGGGAGACTACTATAAATCTATTTTAGGCTTATTTGCCTTCATCAGGTAGCCCACCTTTACTGGGATTTGAACCTGGATCTGAATCTTTAAGAGGGAGAAATATACTGACTCTATAAACTGCTTAGAGGGGGCTGTAGAGCACTCTGAAGCTGTATATAAGTCTAAGTGCTATTGCTTTTGCCATACCTATTCAAAATGTAACCATTCCTCCTTTTATGATAATATGTTCCAATTATCATATCATATCCAATTACTACTCATCTGTATGAGATATTTCTCTTGAAAGCCCTGGGTGTTATAGGAGTAAAAAATAAATAAATTGCAAAGCCTTTTTTCTTTCTTTTCTCCTTCCACATACTCATCTTTTGTTTTTACTCATTCGTTGAGCACTTCTCATGTTGGTGAGTTTTACTACAATGCAATTAGCCAGCTCAATTTAATCTGCTCCATGCAAATCGTGGAGCTTTTACTTGAATCTAATTAGGCAGAAATCAATAGAAGCCAATTCAAAATAATTAGGCTTGGTATAAATCAGTAGGACTCAATTAAAATCAATGAGGGTATTATTTACTTAAATGAGTGCCCTCTTCCTGTTCTCCAAAGTTTTGACATAGTACACTTTTCTGAGTTTGGTTGATCATGTGTCTTCATTAAAAAAGAATGATAAAGTAACCAGGGCCTTACTTACAACCTTACTTACCATTAATTGTCCAAAGTTTTTTGTCCTTAAATAGGTAAATCTGATTATTTACTGATTTCTGGAGATACTTGAATGTCCTGTTTTCTTTCAGACTTAGACATTTCCCCCTCGTATTACTAGAATTTAAAATGACCTCCAGGTGAACTTTTAATCCTATATGATACCATTAAGATGATTACCAATTTTTGTATGAAAAAATGACTACGTTAGTAGAGAAAGGAAATACACTGAATGTAGCAGATTTAAGGAATAGATATGGTAAATATGATCAGATTTGATAAGCTGGTCATTGCCTTCTTCTGACTAAAATGGAACAATGGGGAACAGATGGTTTAATTACCAGGTGGATTGTCCCAAAGGGGAATGAAAGGACTGATACTCCTTGAAGACAGCTGGTCATTTACACCCTTTTAGAGAGTTGTTGAAGCTATTTTGAGGTTTATGCTTCCATTTCCCACTATCCAGGCAGAATTGAAGAAGCTTCTTAAGTTAGAAGTGAAACATCTTCAAGGAAAAACAAAGAAATTCCAGTTGCCTTCTGAAAAAGTACTTTGAGGACAAATATGATCAAGAATCTCTATAGACATACAAATGGATTTCTTGTTAGCTGGCTCTTCTAGGACTTGTGGACTTCAACTCCCAGAATTCCTGAGCCAATCATGTTAGCTCAGGAATTCTGGAAGTTGAAGTCCATATGTCATAGGAGAGCCAACTTTACCTACCCTTGACTTAATGCAATCTCACAAACAGTTCCTAGTTTGAACTAAATGTCCCTTTGGTCTATCAGCACATGGGGGCCACAGATGAAAGAGCTTCAAAGACTTCTTTAATGGAGAACTTCATGAGATGACCTTTCTAAGACCAAACTAAAGGTAGTGAAATGCCCATTGCTCCAAGCAATAAAAACACGAGAAATAAATGATTGAACCCAGCCGTTCCTCTCCTTTACTAGATTTAACTCACATTTTAGTTTTATTATCTAACATTACTTGCTTTAATTATTCCTTATTTCTTGTGCCAATGGATGCTGCATTATTTCACTTTGCAGTCCTTGATCATACAAGAGCATTGCTGGGGCATCTGGGTTTTTCAATGCTATTTTTTCTCTCTTTTTAAACTCCACCCCCTTTTAGAAACATAGAAACATAGAAGACTGAAGGCAGAAAAAGACCTCATGATCCGTCTAGTCTGCCCTTATACTATTTCCTGTATTTTATCTTAGGATGGATATATGTTTATCCCAGGCATGTTTAAATTCAGTTACTGTGGATTTATCAACCACGTCTGCTGGAAGTTTGTTCCAAGGATCTACTACTCTTTCAGTAAAATAATATTTTCTCATCTTGCTTTTGATCTTTTCCCCAACTAACTTCAGATTGTGTCCCCTTGTTCTTGTGTTCACTTTCCTATTAAAAACACTTCTCTCCTGGACCTTATTTAACCCTTTAACATATTTAAATGTTTCAATCATGCCCCCCCTTTTCCTTCTGTCCTCCAGACTATAGAGATTGAGTTCATTAACTCTTTCCTGATATGTTTTATGCTTAAGACCTTCCACCATTCTTGTAGCCCATCTTTGGACCCGTTCAATTTTGTCAACATCTTTTTGTAGGTGAGGTCTCCAGAACTGAACACAGTATTCCAAATGTGGTCTCACCAGCACTCTATATAAGGGGATCACAATCTCCCTCTTCCTGCTTGTTATACCTCTAGCTATGCAGCCAAGCATCCTACTTGCTTTCCCTACCGCCTAACTGCACTGTTCACCCATTTTGAGACTGTCAGAAATCACTACCCCTAAATCCTTCTCTTCTGAAGTTTTTGCTAACACAGAACTGCCAATACAATACTCAGATTGAGGATTCCTTTTCCCCAAGTGCATTATTTTACATTTGGAAACATTAAACTGCACTTTCCATTGCTTTGAGCATTTATCTAGTAAAGCTAAATCATTTACCATATTACAGACGCCTCTAGCATTACTTGCTTTAATCATTCCTTATTTCTTGTGCCAATGGATGCTGCATTATTTCACTTTGCAGTCCTTGATCATACAAGAGCATTGCTGGGGCATCTGGGTTTTTCAATGCTATTTTTTCTCTCTTTTTAAACTCTCCCCCCCTTTTTTTTGTCTTGATGAAATACTTTGGATTTGCTAAGATTCCAGGATTGTTATCCTCCAATGCTTGTCTTTACCTGTGGTCCCTTCCACAGGTTAAGGAGAAGAAGTGATGCACAACTACAAAGTAGAGATTTTATGCCGATGGAGATATTGCATATTTAACTTTCTGGAGCCTTGATTCTGGGTAATGAATTCTAGCAGTGGTAAGTCTTTAGCTGAGTACATGAATTGCTCTTTTGCTTTGAGTACACAAAGAAAGTCTCTCCGATTTAAACTGCTGCCTCAAACATGGTCACACTTCCCTTTACATTTCAAGGACTAAAAGGAAGAATAGGCAGACAATAAAAGCAATTGCATCAAACATTATGTGGCATCAACATTGACAAACTGCGCCACCTTTCCGCGTTTGCAACCACGATGCCTGTTTGTTTCCTTCAGAGTTACTCGTACAGGTCAGAGGAAAGCAAAATGATTATTATGGGCTGCTTTTTCTTGGCTCTAACTTTCTCAAAGTAGCATATGAGAAAGAAGTTGGTTAGTTCTGTATTTTTGGAGAGGATGAAAAGATAAAGATGTCCTTGAGTCAAACTTGACAACTGCTTATTAAGGAAGCTTTCTGAACAGTGGCTTAGAAATGATTTTTCCCCCCGTCTGTCAAGATGTTGTTTCAACTTTCCAACCTAGTTAACTGTACTTATGTTGGCTGATCAGCTCCAAACTCGGGTGCAGATAGGCTTAAATCCTATTTAGTGTTTGTTTCCAAAATAAATCCAAAGATTAGATTACTAGAGTTGGAAGGAACCTTGTAGGTCATCTAGTACAGTGTTTCCCAACCTTGGCAACTTGAAGATTTATTTATTTTATTTTATTTATTTATTCATTTGTCCAATATACAAATACATAGGAAGAAAAATAGACATGTGATAATATAAAAGAGGGTGAAAGTGAACTTAGAGGAGAGGATATATGAAAGGAAGAGAATATATAAGATAGGTGAAGGAAAGGAAAGATAATTGGACAGGGGACGAAAGGTACACCAGTGCACTTATGTACGCCCCTTACTGGTCTCTTAGGAACCTGGAGAGGTCAATCGTGGAGAGTCTAAGGGAGAAATGTTGGGGGTTAGGGGTTGACACAATTGAGTCCGATAATGAGTTCCACGCTTCGATAACTCAATTGTTGAAATCATATTTTTAACAGTCAAGTTTGGCGCGGTTCGTATTAAGTTTGAATCTGTTGCGTGCTCTTGTGTTATTGCGGTTGAAGCTGAAGTAGTCATTGACCGGTAGGACGTTGCAGCATATGATCTTGTGGGTAATACTCAAATCGTGTTTTATGCGTCGTAGTTCTAGGCTTTCTAGGCCCAGGATTGTTAGTCTATTTTCGTAGGATATTCTGTTTCGAGTGGAGGAGTGAAGGGCTCTTCTGGTGAAACATCTTTGGACATTTTCAAGGGTGTTGATGTCTGAGATGTGATATGGGTTCCAGACAGATGAGCAGTAGTCAAGGATGGGTCTGGCAAAAGTTTTGTAGGCTCTTGTGAGTAGAGTGAGATTGCCTGAGCAGAAGCTGCATAGGATCAGGTTAACAACTCTAGAGGTTTTTTGGGCGATATTGTTGCAGTGGGCTTTAGAACTTAGGTCATTCGATATTAGTATTCCAAGGTCTTTTACAGAATGCGGGTTAGCAGTGAGAGATTGTTTATTCAGTTCGTATGTGCGGTTAGGATTCTTTTTGCCAATGTGGAGGGTAGAGCATTTGTTGGTTGATATTTGAAGTTGCCAGGTGTTAGACCAGTTTGAGACAAAGTCCAGGTCTTTTTGGAGGGTAGATGTGTTATCAGTGGTGTTGAAAAGTTTCACATCGTCGGCAAAAAGAACACAGTTGCTTTCTATATGGTCACAGAGATCATTGATGTAGAGAATGAAAAGAGTAGGACCTAATACACTTCCCTGGGGAACGCCGCTTATGACAGGGGTGGGGGTGGAGATGGCGCTACCAATTTTGACAATTTGTTGCCTATTTTACAGGAATGCAGTAATCCAGTTGTGGAGGAATCCTGAGATGCCAAAGGATTTGAGTTTGAGGAGTAGTTTGTCGTGGACCACTGAGTCGAAGGCTTTGCAAAAGTCTATATAAATTGCATCAATGGATTTTCCTTGATCAAGGTGGGTAGTCCAGATGTTTTTGCAATGAAATAGTTGTAGGTTGCAGGATAGTTTCTTTCTAAATCCAAATTGTTTGTTTGAGAGTAGGTTATTAGATTCTACGTAAAGGGTGATTGATCGATTTATAATTGATTCCATGATTTTACAAGGGACGCAACAGAGAGATATTGGTCTGTACTTGTCCACTAGTGAAGGGTCTCCTTTTTTGAAAATGGGGATGACTATTGCTTTTGACCACAGCTTGGGGAGCATACTGGTCCTGAAGGATTTTTGAAAGATAATGCATTCGCTGACTGGGGAATTCTGGGAACTGAAGTCCAAATATCTTCAAGTTGCCAAGGTTGGGAAACACTGATCTAGTACAACCCCTGTTCAACCAGAAGTCTCTACAGCATTTCAGACAAATGGTCGTCCAGTCTCTTCTTGAAAATCTCAAGTGTTGAAGCTCTTACAACCTCCGCAGAAAAGCTGTTCCACTGGTTGATCATTCTCACATTCAGAAAGTTCTTCCTTATTTCCAGGTTGAATCCCTCCTTGGTCAGTTTCCATCTGTTATTCCTTGTCTGGCCTTCTGGTGCTTTGGAAAACAGCCTGACCCCCTCCTCTCTGGTAGCCCTTCAAGTATTGGAAGACTGCTATCATTTCTCCCCTGGTCTTTCTCTTCACTACAGTAGCCATGCCCAAACTGCAACTGCTGTTTGTATGTTATAGTCTCCAGTCCCCTAATCATCCCGGTTGCTCTCTTCTGCACTTTCTATTGAGTTTCAATGGATTTTTTGTAGTGTAATTAGTATTTATTATTTTTAAAAAATCCAAAAAAAATATTCCCCCCCCAAAATCTCCCTCCCCTTCTTAGCGATGTTGTTGCAGTGGGTTTTGGCACTTAGATCTTTAGTTATTAGTATCCCGAGGTCCTTTATGGTTCTAATATCTAATATAGGAAGTCTTGGTTCTAATACTTCCCTGACTGTGAACAAGTTACTAGTACAATTCTTTTATTTTTTAGCCTTATAAAAGGATTTGATGTAAAATAACAGAATTTCTTTCCTGCTGATAGAACAAAATAGTTTTTTCTTATTGAATGGAACAATCTACAGGGTACCCTACTCATGCTTTCTTTACGAATAAATGTATAATTGTGAGGGAGTCAACACAAAGCTCAAAAACAACCCATAAGAGTACTTTCATCAAAGGAGGTGACCTACTTTGAAAGCCTGTGTGGTACAGTGGATAAAATGAACACAAGAACAAGGGGACACAATCTGAAGTTAGTTGGGGGAAAGATCAAAAGCAATGTGAGAAAATATTATTTTACTGAAAGAGTAGTAGATGCTTGGAACAAACTTCCAGCAGACGTGGTTGGTAAATCCACAGGAACTGAATTTAAACATGCCTGGGATAAACATAGATCCATTGTAAGATAAAATGCAGGAAATAGTATAAGGGCAGACTAGATGGACCATGAGGTCTTTTTCTGCCGTCAGTCTTCTATGTTTCTATGTTTCTAAAATATTTGACTATATTTAGAGAGACTTGGGTTCAAATCCACTTTTTGACCTGGAAGCTATCTAGATTAATTGGGTAACTTGGTGGTCTCTGAATGTGAAGATTTTCTGTCATCCAGGTCATGGTATCAGAAGTGGTATCAGAAGCATTGAAAGTCCACTTGCCTTTTAAAAACACATACCTTTGGGATCTATTTGTCTGAGCTGGTAGTTCCTTGATTAAGGTATTATTTACTGCTTCATTGTTGGTCTAGTATTATTTTTTATTAATACTAGACCTCTTATCTGGGTGTTGATTGCTGGTAGGGAGTGTTCTGGTCTTTTTTTGCTTGTTTCTTCCCATCCCCACCCCCCAATGTCTCTCTCAAATGGTGTGTAGATGTAGTTTATCTCCATGCGCTTATGGGCTGTTGCTTTGTGAGAATGTCAGGTTTCCAGGAAATCTTTGTTGTTTTTGGAATTTAGCTTGGTCTGAAATACTTACTAGATAAATGGTCAAAGCAATGGAAACTGCAGTTTAATGTTTCCAAATGTAAAATAATGCACTTGGGGAAAAGGAATCCTCAATCTGAGTATTGTATTGGCAATTCTGTGTTAGCAAATACTTTAGGAGAGAAGGAGAAGAGAATAGTGCTTTGACAGCCCTCTCTAAGCAGTTTACAGAATTAGCATATTGCCCCCTGTCAGAAATAAATGTATTTCTGGAGGTAATATTACAATGCAAGTAAAGGGTTTCTAACCATAGGAAAGGCCGTTGTAAGCTGCAACCTGATTGGCTGTAACTTATATAAAGAGTAACACCCTGGCATGGGTGTGGGTATGTTATAGTAGAGAGTGGTTTGCAATAGAGTGGTTTGTGGGTGGTTGCAGTGGTGGATGTAATAATAGTGTATGACAGTATTGTGATGTTTTATCTAGAGCAGCCTTTTGCTAAGAAGAAAAGTAAAATATATATTTTACAAGAAAGCCTGCTTTTCATTGAAGACTTCAATTAGGAATAGTGGTGAACTGTGGCTAGCTGGTGGGGTTATCTTCTGTGTGTGCAAAACTCTCCCCCAACACCCCCAACTGTTGTACATACTCCTGATCAGTTGGAGGATGATGAAGATATTGAGGACTCGGATTCAGATAGTGTTTATGAAGTAGTGGGGGGCCCGGGGTTACAGGTACTGGAACAGGTGGGAGGCCAGCCACAGGATGGGGCTATGAGTCCAGAATCTAGCGAGGAAGAATCAGACATTCGCTGGCTCAATCCTAAATTCAGAAGGATTCAGAAACGTAGAGAGCAAAGGTCTGGAAGAAGATATTAAGGAGAGGAATGGGTTAAATATTGTAGTGAGGTATTTGGCACGTCAGGGGGCTGGTGGAAAAGAAGGGTGGAGTTTCAACATTGATGAAAGGAAATATGGAGGTGTTTTCACCACGCTAAAGTAAGCCAAAGTATTTTGCATTCTATTTAGTCAGTGCTGCTGTCCTTTTTAAAGCTATGTAGTTAGGAAATAAATCTTGTCTAGTGAAGCAGGAAAAGGAATGTGAGAAATGCGACTAGAAGAGAAATAACGGACCGATTGATGCCTGGAATGTGTTGAAGTACAAGAGAGCATAGAAATAAATGGAGTTGCTTTATTCATGAAATGATGCATTTAATGTGAGTTATTTGTGATTACTATACTTCTACCAGAAACCAGAACACCAACAATCTGGGTCCTCATTTTATTCACCACAGAAGGAGAGAAAGCTGAGTCAATCTTGAGCTGGTGGTGAGATTTGAACTGCTGAACTACACCTAGCAGTTAGCTGAAGCAGCCTGCAGTGCTGCACTCTAACCACTGTGCCACACCGGCTCAGTTCATTGCTCATGTTGGACAGAGACCAGAACAGCCAACATAAAATCAACAAAAACCAAGCCACGTGCTAACAAGAAATGTGGAAGACCAACTCTTTACAGGGTTTTTTTTTCTTTTAATTAAAAGACATCAGTAGGGAAGAAAGTATTTGAAAAACAGTGCTGATTTGTTAAGGCTGAGAATGTGAAAATACTGTGATTATAATTGGTCAAATTAGCGGTGCCAAATTATAGCCCATTACTAAAACAAGGAAGAATGCAGAACGCAAATAAGGGGACCGATGGAGTCCTTTGAATGAATGACCTGTAGCAGGAATGGCAAGTATGTTTGAAAGTAATTATTACAGAGGAAACAAAGTTGTGGCCATTGGGACAAAGCTGTAGGTGTGTGTTGTGCTTTCTTCTAAGAGAAAGCACAACCAAGGTTTTGAAAGCAACACACACACACAATTAATACCGGGGGACTGAGCAAAATTTGGCAGGAATAGAATTCTTAATGACAGGTACAATTAGTAAAACTATAGCAGAATGCAGAATCTCAGAAAAAAAAAGAAGGTCAGTGTTTATGCTAAATTAGCTTTCAGGAAAATTTATGGACCAATTTCATGGAATAGAGCCAGTCTATTGGTATAATATTGAAGGCACCAGGCGAGAAACTAGGAGATCATGAGTTCAAGTCCATGAAAGCCAGGTGGGTAACTTTGACCAATGACCAAGAGATGGTGAATTCTAGTCCCATTTTAGGCATGAAAGCTGGCTGGATAACTATGAGCCAATCCAGTGATGGGCCACCAAATTTTTACTGCCACACTGTGGGTGTGGCTTATTTTGTGGGTGTGGCTTAAAGGTCATGTGACTGGGTGCGAGTGGCTTACCAACCAAGATAAGTTTTTAAATAGGTGCTTGGACTCTTTTTCAGATGATTAAGTCACATTATTTGAAGAGCCACAAAAAGGACAAATGATAGACAGCATTATTTGTTGAAGAGCATGGTAACATTTTAAGGTTTTTGTACTGATCAAAATATCTTTTATCCAGTTTAATCAGAATTGTTTGAAAATAGTATAAAAATTTTGGTAGTACTGACATTTTAATAGTAGATATTCATCCAATTAATGATATTTGCAATTTGTTCAATTTCTCTAATTGTGTTTCTATTTTTAAAGTAATACTACCTAATTATCTTCTTTGATTGTAGTGCATTTCGCTGATAGTATTTCTCCTAAATATTTCAGTTTCTTTACAATTTGAATCTCCAATTGGCTTTGTATATTTGTCATGTTCTTAGCTATTATTTTGGTTTTCTGTTTATTGATTTTTAACCCTACTACTTTTCCAAATCTATTTATCCCATTTAATAACTTTATCCTACCTCCAGTGGTTCTTCTATGTTAAAGACCAAATCATCAGCAAATTGTTTGACGCTTATATTCCTGTTCCCTAATTTGTAACCCTTTGATTTCTTGATTTTTATGTATTTGTTGTAGCACTTTTTCTAGAGAAACAATAAAAAATAGGAGGAGATAGGGGACATCCTTGTCGGACTCCTTTCACAGTTGGAATGCTTTTTATTTTTCTCCATTTATTATAATTCTTGCAGATCAGGAACTCTATACTATTTCAGACAAATGGTTGTCTAATCTACGAAACTAGACTTACAATCCTGGGTCTAGAAAGCTTAGAACTACTACGCCTTAAACATGATCTTAATATTGCCCACAAGATCATATGCTGCAATATCCTGCCTGTCAACAACTACTTCAGCTTCAACCGCAATAACACAAGAGCACGCGACAGGTTCAAACTTAATATCAACCGCTCCAAACTTGACTGTAAAAAATATGACTTTAGCAATCGAGTTGTTGAAGCATGGAACTCATTACCAGACTCCGTGGTGTCAACCCCCAACATTTTTCCCTTAGACATTCCACGGTTGACTTCTCCAGATTCCTTAGAGGTCAGTAAGGGGCGAGCATAAGTGCACTAGTGTGCCTTCCATCCCCTGTCCAATTGTCTCTCCTATATTTTATATATCTTTTCTCCCATCCATATATCCTTCCTCTACTCTTCATTGATGTATTCTATTCTCATAACTCTTCTTCTTTCCTTTCCCTGATATTTACTACTACACGTTTTTATGCTCCTTAACTTTCAATTTGTATTGGACAAAATAAATAAATAATAATAAAAAATCTCTTCTTTAAAAACTTCCAGTGGTTGGATCACCCACAACTTCTGAAAGCAAGTTGTTACACTGATATATTGATCAAACTATGAGGACATTTCTCCTTAGTTCTAGGTTGGTACTGATCTGACTCATGCGGGAGAATTGGTGTCGGTATACGATGGCCGGTTTGGTCGGCTTGAAATGAGAGGCTAGTTTTGAAGTCAAACCGTCCTGAGAAACAGAGTTTGCCGGCAGTGGGTCAGTTAGAATCTGAGCCAAGTTGTAGATTTCGGAGCCACAGTAGTTGAGGGAAATAACCGACACAGACTTCAGAGGATAATCAGAACTGCAGAAAAAACAATTGCTGCCAACCTGCCTTCCATTGAGGACCTGTATACTGCACGAGTCAAAAAGAGGGCGGGGAAAATATTTACTGACCCCTCACATCCTGGACACAAATTGTTTCAACTCCTACCCTCAAAACGTCGCTACAGAGCACTGCACACCAAGACAACTAGACACAAGAACAGGGTTTTTTCCGAACGCCATCACTCTCAAATAATTCCCTCAACACTGTCAGACTTTCTACTAAATCTGCACTTCTCCAGTTATTCTACTAGTTTTTCTCATCATTCCTATCACCCATTTCCTCCCATGTTGACTGTATGACTGTAACTTGTTGCTTATATCCTAAGATTTTTATTAATATTGCTTCTTCATTGCTTATTTGACCCCTGTGACAATCATTAAGTGTTGTACCACATGATTCTTGACAAATGTATATTTTATTTTATGTACGCTGAGAGCATATGCACCAAGACAAATTCCTTGTGTGTCCAATCACACTTGGCCAATAAAATTCTATTCTATTTTTCTGCCACTGTCAGTGTCTTTCATTCCTGCAGCTTCAAGGAAGACTTCGAATTTCCCTAGGTAGTCGTCCCAGGTCGACTTTTCTGGGTCGAAGGGGTCGGGAGCTCATCCGGCGGGCAGGCGGTCCATTATGAAGGAGCGTAGGTTTGACCTTCTTCGTCGCCAATGAAGAATACTGAGACTGTCAGCTTCTTTAAAGTTGCTTTATTCTCGGCAGCACAGATACAATTGAACTTGTGACTTCAGCTCTTGCAATGACTGACTGTCAGACTTTCTACTAAATCTGCACTTCTATTCTACTAGTTTTTCTCATCATTCCTATCACCCATTTCCTCCCATGTTGACTGTATGACTGTAACGTTGCTTATATCCTAAGATTTTTATTAATATTGCTTCTTCATTGCTTATTTGACCCCTCTGACAATCATTAAGTGTCGTACACCATGATTCTTGAGAAATGTATATTTTATTTTATGTACGCTGAGACCATATGCACCAAGACAAATTCCTTGTGTGTCCAATCACACTTGGCCAATAAAATTCTATTCTATTCTATTCTATTCTATACTCTCACTTTCCCGCTTAAATGCAACTGTCACTTTCTTAAAATTCCTGGTCAAATTATTAACCAATCAACAATTCAAATTCCAACTATTTACATCAGCGGTCCCCAAACTACGGCCCACATGCGGCCCACTGAGGTCATTTATCTGGCCCGTGGGTCTTTCCCAAGGCCGCACTGGAAAAGCAGTGAGAACGTCTCCCTCAATCTCATCTCACCCGAGGTAAAGTCAGGCTTGCTGAAAGCCGAGCTGGGCACAACACACACACACACACACACACAAACACACACATGCCTCCTCCTCCTCTTTGAGTTGCTAGCTCCCGTTTTCTGAATGGGGATTGAATGGGAGACTGGGGTCGGAGGGTGGAGGCTTGTTGGATGAGTCCTCCGCGGGGAGAGAAGAGGGAGGGTGAAAGAGGGAAAAGAGAGAGAGAGAGAAGTGGAGAGAAAGAAAGAAAAGGGAAAGAGAATGGAAAAAGAGCGAGGGAAAGAGAAGTGGAGAGGAAGGAGGGAGGGAGGGAAGGGAGGGAGGGAAGGAAGGAAGGGGGAGAAAGAGAGGAAGAGAGAAAGGGAGGGAGGAAGAGAGATAGCAAGAGAGAGAGAGAGAAAGAGACAGAGAGAGCAAGAGACAGAGAGAAAGCAAGAGAGAAAGAGAAAGAGAGAGCAAGAGAGAGAGAGAGACAAAGAAATAAGGTATGTGCAGTGTGCATAGGAATTTATTTGTTTGTTTGTTTGTTTGTTTGTTTGTTTACTTACTTACTTGTTTGTTTGTTTGTTTGTTTGTTTGTTTGTTTGTTTGTTTGTTTGTTTGTTTGTTTGTTTATCTATCTATCTATCTATCTATCTATTTATTTATTTATTTATTTATTATTGGATTTGTATGCTGCCCCTCTCCGGAGACTCGGGGCGGCTAACAGCAACAATAAAACAGTGTACAATAGTAATCCAATACTAAAAACGATTAAAAACCCATTAATATAAAAACCAAACATACATACATACATACCATGCAAAGAATTGTAAAGGCCTAGGGGGAAAGAGGATCTCAATTCCCCCATGCCTGGCGGCAGAGGTGGGTTTTAAGTAGCTTACGAAAGGCAAGGAGGGTGGGGGCAATTCTAATCTCTGGGGGGAGTTGGTTCCAGAGGGCCGGGGCCGCCACAGAGAAGGCTCTTCCCCTGGGTCCCACCAAGCGACATTGTTCATAGTTTTTTTATATAGTCCGGCCCTCCAACAGTCCGAGGGACAGTGAACTGGCCCCCTGTGTAAAAGGTTTGGGGACCCCTGGTTTACATTAACTTAATACATATTCAACAGGTAATCTCCTTAGTTAGTTTCCACTCCATTGCTTCAAAGCACCCTGAGGTGCTTTGGAGAATAGCTTGACTCCCTCTTCTTGGTAGCAGCCCCTTAGATATTGGTTCCCTGCTATCATATCACCCCTAGTCCTTTTTTTCATTGAAGAAGACATACCCATCAATCCCATCAACCATTCTTCGTTTATTTGTTATAGTTATATCCCATATATATTCTTCCCTCCAGGAGTCCAAGATCAATGCATAATGCTCCTTTCTCCATTTCCCCTCTGGAATAAATCTGTGAAATAGGTTGGCAGCAAGAGAGGTAACTGGCCCCAAATTACCTAATGAGCTGGTACCACATGGGCTCTTTTCAATTTTAATTTTAATGCATTTTTGAGGAAGCCTTTTAAAATTCAAATTTCCCCAGTCTCGGTCTTTGTTCTCAGCATTTCTCTGACGTGGACCTTTTAACCCTAATTTTGCAAATGATACTTCTCCCGTGTGTGCTATTAAATACCTACCCCCGAAGGAGAAAAATATGACTTTAGGACAAGCAAGTAAATCACCCTTCTCTCTATAGGCACTTTTCCAAGGGAAAAAAAATAAGTTCTTAGCTCTGCCATAAAACATTAGACACAAAGAATGTTTCAGAGAGGAGAGAAGCAAGGACATTGGGTAGCACTTAGTTACAAGACCCATTCTTAAACTCCTTTATTCAACTCAATAAAAAGCACTATATTTGTGCCATGGTCTCACCCTCCTAACCTCATTAACACACATTAGCCATAACCCAATCAAACTGTTTGCTATATTCATGTAAATTGCAGTTGGCATAGGTCTCCATGGTGGAATTGTGTCCCCAGACACGGTAGGTAGATCTTTCACCTCTAGTTCTGAAATTAATCAATGGCGGTTTCAATGGAATTCTGTGCTGGTCTCCAGTTCGAATTAAGTATCAGAGCTGCCATCCCCAGCTTCTGGGCTTTGCTGGCACCTTGTCATAAATTGCAAGAGGGGTGGGGAGGAATTTCGGGTGGCAATATGTGGGCCTGGGAATGAGAAGACTCATTCCCAGGCCCACATACTGTAATGCTCTCTACATGGGGCTACCTTTGAAAAGTATTCGGAAACTTCAGATCATGCAGAATGCAGCTGCGAGAGCAATCATGGGGTTCCCAAGGTATACCCATGTTACACAAACACTCCGCAGTCTGCATTGATTGCCGATCAATTTCCAGTCGCAATTCAAAGTGTTGGTTATGACCTATAAAGCCCTTCATGGCATCGGACCAGAATATCTCCGGGACTGCCTTCTGCCGCACGAATCCCAGCGACCTGTTAGGTCCCACAGAGTTGGCCTTCTCCAGGTCCCGTCGACTAAACAATGTTGTCTGGCGGGACCCAGGGGAAAAGCCTTCTCTGTGGCGGCCCCGACCCTCTGGAACCAGCTTCCCCTGGAGATCAGAACTGCCCCCACCCTCCTTGCCTTTCGTAAAGTTCTTAAGACCCATCTCTGCCGTCAGAGATGGGGGAACTGAGACATCTCCCCCGGGCCTATACAGTTTATACATGGTATGTTTGTGTGTATGTTTGCTTTTAACAATGGTGTTTTTAGGGTTTTTTAAATTATTAGATTTGTTCTTACATTGTCTTTGTTATTGTTGTGAGCCGCCCGAGTCTACGGAGAGGGGCGGCATACAAATCTAAATAATAATAATAATAATAATAATAATAATAATAATAATAATAATAATAATAATAATAATACAAATGGTGGAAGGGGAGACAAGAACCGATATGCAGTGCAGGTTCCAGATGCAGTGTTCCCTCTAATTTTTTGGGTGGTGGGTGGAAAAGTATAGTGTCTGAGCGGCAGTCCCTTCGGGACTGGGCGGCACAGAAATAATAAATAAATAAACAAACAAACAAACAAACAAACAAACAAACAAATAAAAAACCCACCCTGTTTTGCCTCAGAGAATTTCAAAATAAAATACTGTACTGTACTGTGTGTCTATAACAGTGAGCTCATAATAGGGCAACTCTATCAATATCAAAATGCCACTTAAATAGTTGAGCTAGTTTCAAACTACATTTTGATTTTCTTTCTCTCTTCCTTACTCCCATTTTTTTTCTTTCTCTTTTCCTTCCTCTCTTTTTTCTATCTGTTTCTCTCTCTTCCTCTCTTCCTCTCTCTCTCCTTCCCTCTCACTCTTTCCCTCTCGGCTTCTGGGCAGGTTTGGAAAACTCTGAGTTGATGATGATTTTTAAGTGAGCGATTGCTCACTGCTCAGCTTAGAGGGAACTATGTCCAGATGGGTGAGCTGTATTCAGGGATTGGTCTGGCAAATGTTTTGTATGCTACATGAGGATATGTTAGGATCAAATGTTTTGTATGCTATGTTAGGACCTGTTACTATCTTTTGCAGAATCTTCTGCAAAATGTATTTACAGCTATATGTTGTGAGGCGCCCTGAGTCCCAGGAGAAGGGCGGCATAGAAATTAATTAATTAATTAATTAATTAATTAAACAAACAAACAAACAAACAAACAAACAAACAAACAAACAAAGGCGCCAAGCACATTCTTGTATAATAAACTGGTTACTTTACCAATAGTCCATGTAGGCTTAGATGCATATTCAGCCTAAATCCCTGAAGGCAAATAGAGGGCAGGACATGAACTCAAGTCCAATATCTTTGTATCCATGAGAAGACCCACACTCAGGGGTTGACAACAGGCAAAAATGGGGTGGAACGCAATTCCACCGGCGGAAATGAAGATGCATGCACAGCTCCAGCTGATCGGCAACTGTCACTTCCTGGATTACTGGTCTCGGCTTGGCTTTCCTTTTTTCCCCCCTGCTGCTGCTGCGTCTGCGCTCCTTGCTTTTTTCCTCTTTCCTCCTTCCTGGCCTCGGACAAGTTTCCCTCTCTCCTGCCCGGCTCCCCTCCAGCCTCACATGGCCACTTCCCGCCTGAGGTGCAAGCAGAAGGTGTCGGTGGAAGCGGCACCATTCCCACCTGATCACATGGCCAGCAAGCCACTCCTACCCAGTCACATGACCATTAAGCCACACCCACAAAATAAGCCACACCCACAGTGTGGCAGTATAAATTTTGGCTGCCCATTACTGCACACACTTGACACACCCACTTAACACAACCACACTTGACCCACCACAAACCCACGGACCACACAAAGTCCTTATAAACAGAAGAACACACACTGATATCTCTTAAACCAGAATGAAGTCCAGCAGATTTTGACAGGTTCTGGAGGATTGGTAGCGGAAATGTTGAGTAGTTTGGAGAACTGGCAAATACCACCTCTGGCTAACCCCAGAGTGGAGTGGGAATGGAGATTTTGTAATAGAATATAATAGAATTTTATTGGCCAAGTGTGATTGGACACACAAGGAATTTGTCTTTGGTATAGATGCTCTCAGCATACATAAAAGAAAAAGATACATTTGTCAAGAATTTTTAATTTATTTCATTTTATTTATTAGATTTGTATGCCGCCCCTCTCTGTAGACTCGGGCCGGCTCACAGCAATAATAAAGACAATGTAAAAACAAATCTAATAATTTAAAAAACACTAAAAACCCCATTGTTAAAAGCAAACATACACACAAACATACCATGGATAAACTGTATAGGCCCGGGGGAGATGTCTCAGTTCCCCCATGCCTGACGGCAGAGGTGGGTTTTAAGATGTTTGCAAAAGGCAAGGAGGGTGGGGGGAGTTCTAATCTCCAGGGGGAGCTGGTTCCAGAGGGTCGGGGCCACCACAGAGAAGGCTCTTCCCCTGGGTCCCGTCAAACGACATTGTTTAGTCGATGGGACCTGGAGAAGGCCAATTCTGTGGGACCTAACCGGCCGCTGGGATTCATGCGGCATAAGGCGATCCTGGAGATATTCTGGTCCGATGCCATGAAGGGCTTTATAGGTCATAACCAACACTTTGAATTGTGACCGGAAACTGATCGGCAACCAATGCAGACTGCGGAGTGTTGGTGTAACATGGGCATAGCTAGGGAAGCCCATGATTGCTCTCCCAGCTGCATTCTACACAATCTGAAGTTTCCGAACACTTTTCAAAGGTTCAAAGAATCATGTGGTACAACACTAATATCCTTCCCTTGCTATGCCCACAAAGCCACGCCCACAAAACCTGTAGGTTTTTTGTTTTAATTTTTTGAATTTCACCTATGCCCTAAATTCTGCTGAAGATGTTACCTAACCTGGTAACAAAGCGTTCAGAAACCAACCCACAAGCTTGAAGAATGAACCTTCAGCCCCAGGAACAAATATTTTAAATTAATTCTGATTCCCCCCCCCCCACACACACACACCTTATTTTTCTCTAATTCACTCAATCTGTCAGGAACCACATCCACTTAAAACATTTATAGATTTTGTAGTCATTGAATAAGAAATATGGAAACAGTTCTCACATATCTGCAGGCTTCTGGTTATAATTTGCAAAGTGCTTCAGGGCTTTTTTTTGGGGGGGGGGGGTGAATTGCCTTCTTGAAATTCATCTTTGTAGAGCAGAGAACTTGGAAATGTTAAATGTTCGTCATTTGTTTTGTACAACTCTGTGAGGCATAAATAGGTACATTAATTCCCTTGCATTAATATATTAATAAGCTACAGAGGTGCAGAATTGAGCTATAATTTATCATAATCCATCACAATGAAGAAAACGTGCAGCTGGATTAGTTGATCTTCAGACATATTATTATTATTATTATTATTATTATTATTATTATTATTATTATTATTATTATTATTTCTGGATACATAGACCAATACTGGCATTTACAGGAATTCTGTGATAAAATTCATAAGGACAGAAACAAAAAATAGCCAACATTTTAATGTTTTCATATAAATTTGTGGTATATTTGGAATAATGTGGAAAACTGGAAAAAAGGTATAGCTGTACTAGAAGGAATCCAAAAAAAGGCAATGAAGTGATTGGATGGATATCTTTTATGCAAGAAAATACTTAGGAATTTTTGGCTTTAAGAACAGTCCAAAGAGTGTAAAACACAACAGAGGGATAGATACATGGCTTCATAGAGAAAGTGTTCATGAAGTTTTTTATTTTTTATTTCACATTCTAAAAGTCTAAGTTGGCCATACCAGTAAACTAAAGAGATAATCACTCCAGTCTGACAATTTTGGTTTTTCTTTCTTTCTTTCTTTCTTTCTCTCTTTCTCTCTTTCTCTCTTTCTTTCTCTCTCTCTTCCTCTCTCCCTCTTTCTTTTTTGTCCTTCAGTCTTTCCTTTTCTGTTTTCTCTTTCTTTCTTTCTTTCTCTCTCTTTTTTCTTTCTGCTCTCCTCCCTCCTTTGTTTTTTTCTCTTTTCCTTCTCTTTCCTCTCTTTCTTTCATTCTCTCTTTTTTCTTTCCTAGTTTCTTCTTTTATTTCTTTTTCTCTCTCTCTCTTCTTTCTTCCTGCCTCCCTCTTTCTTTCTTCTTTCTTTTGTCTCTTATTTTCTCTTTTCTTTTTTCTCTTTCTTTCTTTCTTTTTTTCTTTCTCTCTCTCTTCCTCTCTCTCTCTTTCTTCTTTGTCCTTCAGTCTTTCTTTTTCTGTTTTCTTTCTTTCTTTCTCTCTTTCTCTTTTTTCTTTCTGCTCTCCTCCCTCCTTTGTTTTTCTCTTTTCTTTCTCTTTCCCCTCTTTCTTTCATTCTCTCTTTTTTCTTTCCTAGTTTCTTCTTTTATTTCTTTCTCTCTCTCTCTTCTTTCTTCCTGCCTCCCTCTTTCTCTCTCTCTTTCTTTCTTTCTTTCTCTCTTTCTTTCTTTCTTTCTTTTGTCTCTTACTTTCTCTTCTTTTTTCTCTTTCTTTCTTTCTTTCTTTCTCTTTTTCTCTGACAGGAAAAGGATCTTCAAGATTTTCTCATGTAGGTACTGGAAAATCTGCTTCAACTATGAGTGTTATACATGAGAAGTTTGAAAAGCATTTTAAATAGAACTTATGGCCTTCCACATCTAAACAAAGCATAGAAACTATTAAGTTCCAGTTATTCTCTTGGATGCTATATGCAGTAAACAGTATAAAAATGAACCAAACCAAAAGAATCTGATACCTGGACTTTTTCAACAAATATTTTTTTCTATATTTTGCCTTAATTATATAAACAACAGCAAGTATGCTGCAAATAATATTCTGAATCTTTCACTCTGAAATAACTTCATTTGAATAAACAACCAAAATATGTTTTAACAGGTTGCCAGCTCCCATCAGAGAGGGACAGATTGTCCATTTTTATAGTTTTACTAGGTAAGCAAGCTTTTCCCCTGGTCTACCTAAAGCAAGTGAACCTATTGGGAACATTGCCAAAAATAAAATAAAATATCCCAACTCTTCATTTGTTTAACCGTAATTGCATATTTATAATTAAAACACACTTTTCTAATTAATTGTGTGTCATACGAACCGTGTCCCTTTGTAACAACCTGCTGCTGCTAATGTTAAAAGGAAAACTCTTCTTTTGGGTTTTTCACTTGAGTTTCTCTCTCCTTCCCTCTTACTTCTTTACAATTTCGGACAAGATAATAGAAGATTAATAGGAGATTCTTTTTCAGATTAATTTATAATCAATATAAACTTGAGCTAATCTTTAAAAAGTATTGAGTTTATTCTGGAATATAAACAGGTTTTGTGAGCATAGCAGTCTATTTTTTTTAGCCATGATATACCCATTTTAGCAATAGCACTCTAGTACTTATATACTATGCAGCTGCGAGAGCAATCATGGGCTTTCCCAAATATGCCCATGTTACACCAACACTCTGCAGTCTGCATTGGTTGCTGATCAGTTTCCGGTCACAATTCAAAGTGTTGGTTATGACCTATAAAGCCCTTCATAGCACCGGACCAGATTATCTCAGGGACCGCCTTCTGCCGCACGAATCCCAGCGACCAGTCAGGTCCCACAGAGTGGGTCTTCTCCGGTCCCGTCAACTAAACAATGTCGCTTGGCAGGACCCAGGGGAAGAGCCTTCTCTATGGCAGCCCCGGCCCTCTGGAACCAACTCCCCCCAGAGATTAGAATTGCCCCCACCCTCCTTGCCTTTCGTAAGCTTCTTAAAACCCACCTCTGCCTCCAGGCATGGGGGAACTGAGATACTCTTTCCCCCTAGGCCTTTACAATTTTATGCATGGTATGGCTGTATGTATGTTAAAAGAGCCGGGGTGGCGCAGCAGGTAGAGTGCTATACCGCAGGCCACTGAAGCTGTCTGTAGATCTGAAGGTCAGCGGTTCAAATCTGATCACCGGCTCAAGGTTGACTCAGCCTTCCATCCTTCCGAGGTGGGTAAAATGAGGACCCGGATTGTGGGGGCAATATGCTGGCTCTATTAAAAAGTGCTATTGCTAACATGTTGTAAGCCACCCTGAGTCTAAGGAGAAGGGCGGCATAAAAATTGAATAGATAGATAGATAGATAGATAGATAGATAGATAGATAGATAGATAGATAGATAGATAGATGTTTGGTTTTATAATAAGGGTTTTTAACTGTTTTAATATTGGATTGTTAGATGCTATTTCTATTACTGCTGTTAGCCGCCCCGAGTCTACGGAAAGGGGCGGCATACAAATCCAACAAACAAACAAACAAATAAATAAATAAATACCGCTTCACAGTGCTTTACAGCCCTCTCTAAGCAGCCCTTTACAGAGTCAGCATATTGCCCCCAACAACCTGGGTCCTCATTTTACCCACCTCGGAAGGATGGAAGGCTGAGTCAACCTTGAGCCTGGTGAGATTTGAACCGGTGAACTGCAGCCAGCAATCAGCAGAAACAGCTTGCAGTACTGCACTCTGGCCAATGGGCCACCAAGGTTCTTAAGCCACAAAAGAATTTTAGATATTTAGATAATTTTTTGTCCTCTATTCTCCTTTCTCGCCCCCTCCCTTATTGTCAAATTCTTCCAACTCCTCTTTTTATTTGCTCATTCCAACTCAAGCAGGATTAGCCGCCTTCGATTTAATATGTTTGCTTACATAAAATTCAGGTCGTAATTGAAAAAGCAGGATGTCTAATTGTTCCTTGGGCTGTGCGATTCGGAGTGCGTATTATTGCAGAATAAACAACCAGCTAACAAAATTAACCACGGCGCTCATTTCTCTCTTAATGCCGGTTTTGAAATAGGAATCAACCACAAAGCGAAGGAAAGCAGGGATTATTTCAAAGGATCAACTTTAATTGGCAATGTACAGCCTTCAAAAAATAAAATTAAGAACGGGAAGATCCTCAGTGTTATAAATATTGTTATCTGAAATAAAGGGAACAATGGAGTTTGACAAAACAGCTTTTGAAAAGAGGAGGAGGGGAGTTCTGGTTTGAAAAGCTGGCTTCTGGGCACAGCTATCAAAGTTTCCCTGAAAATAATATTTATTTGTTTTGTTTGTTTTGTTTGTTTTGTTTGTTTGGTTTGTTTGGTTTGTTTGTTTGTTTTGTTTGTTTTGTTTGTTTTGTTTGTTTTGTTTGTTTTGTTTGTTTTGTTTGTTTTGTTTGTTTTGTTTGTTTTGTTTGTTTTGTTTGTTTTGTTTGTTTTGTTTGTTTTGTTTGTTTTGTTTGTTTTGTTTGTTTTGTTTGTTTTGTTTGTTTTGTTTGTTTTGTTTGTTTTGTTTGTTTTGTTTGTTTTGTTTGTTTTGTTTGTTTTGTTTGTTTTGTTTGTTTTGTTTGTTTTGTTTGTTTTGTTTGTTTTGTTTGTTTTGTTTGTTTTGTTTGTTTTGTTTGTTTTGTTTGTTTTGTTTGTTTTGTTTGTTTTGTTTGTTTTGTTTGTTTTGTTTGTTTTGTTTGTTTTGTTTGTTTTGTTTGTTTTGTTTGTTTTGTTTGTTTTGTTTGTTTTGTTTGTTTTGTTTGTTTTGTTTGTTTTGTTTGTTTTGTTTGTTTTGTTTGTTTTGTTTGTTTTGTTTGTTTTGTTTGTTTTGTTTGTTTTGTTTGTTTTGTTTGTTTTGTTTGTTTTGTTTGTTTTGTTTGTTTTGTTTGTTTTGTTTGTTTTGTTTGTTTTGTTTGTTTTGTTTGTTTTGTTTGTTTTGTTTGTTTTGTTTGTTTTGTTTGTTTTGTTTGTTTTGTTTGTTTTGTTTGTTTTGTTTGTTTTGTTTGTTTTGTTTGTTTTGTTTGTTTTGTTTGTTTTGTTTGTTTTGTTTGTTTTGTTTGTTTTGTTTGTTTGTTTGTTTTGTTTGTTTTGTTTGTTTTGTTTGTTTTGTTTGTTTTGTTTGTTTTGTTTGTTTTGTTTGTTTTAATTAATTTGTATGCCGCCCCTCTCCATAGACTCACAGCAGTGATAGAAACAATGTACAATACAAATCTAATAATACGAAGTTAAAAACCCATAATTTAAAAACATGCACACAACACACCATACATAAATTACATAGGCCTGGGGAAGATATTTCAATTTCCCCATGCCGAGGTGGGTTTTAAGGAGCTTACGAAAGGCAAGGAGGGTGGGGGCAATCCTAATCTCCGGGGGGAGTTGGTTCCAGAGGGTCGGGGCCGCCACAGAGAAGGCTCTTCCCCTGGGTCCCGCCAGCCGACATTGTTTAGTCGACGGGACCCGGAGAAGGCCAACTCTGTGGGACCTAACCGGTCGCTGGGATTCGTGTGGCAGAAGGCGGTCCTGGAGATATTCTGGTCCAATGCCATGAAGGGCTTTATAGGACATAACCAACACTTTGAATTGTGACTGGAAATTGATCGGCAACCAATGCAGACTGCGGAGTGTTGGTGTGACATGGCATGCCTTGGGAAGCCTATGATTGCTCTCACAGCTGCATTCTGCACAGTCGGAAGTTTCCGAACACTTTTCAGAGGTAGCCCCATGTAGAGAGCGTTACAGTAGTCGAGCCTCGAAGTGATGAGGGCATGAGTGACTGTGAGCAGTGAGTCCCGGTCCAGATAGGGCTGCAACTGGTGCACCAGGTGAACCTGGGCAAACGCCCCTTGCCACAGCTGAAAGATGTTTCTCTAATGTGAGCTGTGGATCGAGGAGGACACCCAAGTTGCGGACCCTCTCTGAGGGGGTCAGTAATTCCCCCCCCCCAGGGTAATGGACGGACAGATGGAATTGTCTTTGGGAGGCAAAACTCATAGCCACTCCGTCTTAACAGAGTTGGAAGGGATCTTGGATTCTAGTTCAAACCCCTGCTTGGGAGGGAGACCCTGCACTACTTCAGACAAACGGTTATCCAACATCTTCTTAAAAACTTCCAGTGTTGGAGCATTCACAACTTCTGGAGGCAAGCCGTTCCACTGTTCTTACTGTCAGGTAATTTCTCCTTAGTTCTAAGTTGCTTCTCTCCTTGTTTAGTTTCCACTCACTGCTTCTTGTTCTACCCTCAGGAGCTTTGGAGAATAGCTTGACTCCCTCTTCTTTGTGGCAACCCCCTGAGATATTATGGGGGTGCAGTAGGCAATGAGCCTATTTGGATGTCCCATCACTAGTTGTCTCCCGTCCAGTGAAGGGCTGCCAAAAATTTTACTACCACACTGTGGGCATGGCTTATGCAGGACAATGTGCATTTTCTTTCAATATCTTTCAGTGCAAATTGGGTGCTCTGGGGTGGAGCTCCATTTTTACTACCCCACTGCGACACCCCCACACACAATCTGGGCACCCAATCTGGCCCACCCTTATTCCCTTCCCAGTTCTTGATGCCAGCTGAGTGGTTGGCCCACCACCACTGCCTCATGGAGCAGGACTCTGCAAGGCTTGTTGTGACGTTGCATGCACAAAATGCAAAACGTCCACAAGCTTCATCTACAGCTCAGTGTCAATGTTCCCTCTAAGCTGTATGGGCGTGCGCCCGCGAAGCCATTAGGAAGCCCCCGCGCAGAAAGCACAGCTGGCTGCCCAAGAAACTGGCGCATTTGAAAAGTGTCCTCCATTCTCTCTTTCTTTCTCTCTTTCTCTCTCTGTTGCTGGCGTGGTGTACAAGAGAGAAAGAAAGAGAAAGAAAGTAGGGGAGAGAGAAAGAGAGAGAAAGAAGGCAAGAGAGAGAGAGAGAAAGTGAGGGAGAAATAAAGAAAAAGAGAGAGAGAAAGAGAGTGAGAGAAAGAAAGAAAGAAAGAGAGAGAGAGAAAAGAGAGACAGAGAGCAAGAGACAGAGCAAGAGAGAAAGAGAGAGGGAGAGAGAAATAGTGAGAAAAAGAGAAAGAAAAAGAGTGAGAAAGAGGGAGAGCAAGAGGGGGGAGAGAAAGAGAGAGATAGCAAGAAAGAGGAAGCACAGCCCTATTTATAGGGCTTGCTCGCCCCACCCCTGGTCCCAGGAAGCCCAGTGCGGAGCGCTAGGGCTGTAGGGCAATTTTGCGCTGTCTCGTGAGATTACCAATAGACAAACGGTGTGAACCAGGGCTGTGTTCATCCGGCGCCGCTGCAACTTTTTGCCGGCTGTTAAATCAGCCGGCCGTTCAATTACCTGATTCATTGATGAATTTATCCATGGATAATTGTCCCTTTCAAATGAATTCCAAACCTTGAGCCGAATGAGGGTTTTCCATTGTGTCCCCCTAGCAATGACAGGGGCAATGGGATTTTTGTAAACAACCCTTTATTGAATAAGGACCTAGCCTCGGAATGGTGTTTCAGAGTGCCACAACCATCCATACAAAGAGTAATGGATGAGTAGAACTACCTTCTGATCACAAATTAAGGCTCCATATCAGTTCCCAATCACAATATTTGCAATTCTTATTTTAAGATGGTGTTTTGAATGCATCACAATACAACACAAACCAAAGAGATTATTTCTTTTTTTAAAGACAAAATCTGAATTTAAAGATGTTAGTTTCATCTTTTTTTTTTTCTGAAGCTGAAAAGCTTATGCCTTTAGCAGAAACTGCTATGTCTGGAAATTTAATCTTGTTTTGTTAGCGGAAAGCAAGGAAAAATAAATAAAGCCATTTCTGAGCAGTCTTTGCACAGCAAGAAAAACCCTGATTTTCTAAATCTCTTTTTGACTCCGACCTTGAGACAATTTTATTCACTCTCAGTATTGGAGCAAATCCAACAAAATCAGACCTGATTAAGATAATATCCTATATCTCTTATCTAAAATTTGTTGGTCAGTGAATTTACTGTGTGTTCCCACTAGGCAAAAGATAGATGATAGATACCTATCTATCATCTATCTTTTGCCTATCTAGGTAGATAGATGATAGATAGATAACTGATAGATAGATAGATAGATAGATAGATAGATAGATAGATAGATAGATAGATAGAGAGGGGGGGAGAGGGAGAGGGACAGACAGACTAGATAGATAGATAGATAGATAGATAGATAGATAGATAGATAGATAGATATAGAGAGGGAGAGGGGAGAGAGACAGACAGACAGACAGACAGACAGACTGACTGACAGACTAGGTAGATAGATGATGATGATGATAGATAGATAGATAGATAGATAGATAGATAGATAGATAGATAGATAGATAGATAGATAGATATAGAGAGGGAGAGGGAGAGAGAGAGACAGACAGACAGACTGACAGACTAGGTAGATAGATGATAGATAGATAGATAGATAGATAGATAGATAGATAGATAGATAGATAGATAGATAGATAGATAGATAGAGGGAGAGGGAGAGAGACAGACAGACAGACAGACAGACAGACTGACTGACAGACTAGGTAGATAGATGATGATGATAGATAGATAGATAGATAGATAGATAGATAGATAGATAGATAGATAGATAGATATAGAGAGGGAGAGGGAGAGAGAGAGAGACAGACAGACAGACTGACAGACTAGGTAGATAGATGATAGATAGATAGATAGATAGATAGATAGATAGATAGATAGATAGATAGATAGATAGAGAGAGGGAGAGAGAGAGAGAGAGAGAGAGAGACAGAGCAGGCAGGCAGGCAGGCAGGCAGGCAAGGCAGCAGCAGACAGACAGACAGACAGACAGACAGACAGACAGACAGACCGGAGAAATACATAAAGACTAGAACGATACTGACAGATACCTATTGATCAGAATCCATAGCAGTTGCAGTACTGAATTGCTCAGAGTATCTTCAAGATTGCCAGTGAATACTGCAATCTTATAGATATCACAATTACCATCTTCAAAATGATGAAGGGAAGGGCTTAAGGAAGGGGAGGAAAAGCAAGGAAAAGAAAGGTCTTAGGGGAAGGGAGGAAAGATCTTAGGGAAGGGAAGGGAAAGAAAGGGAAGGGAAATTTCTGGTGCTCCATGCCAGATTCACCACAAGGAAACTCATTGGGGAAGCCAGCAAGAAGTCATAAGTCACACCTATCCCCGCTGTTGTTGGTTTTTGTCTCCATTTTCTCACTCGGATTCTCTGGTTAGCTAAGAAAATACCTTTGACATGATAAGCCAACAGGGCATAAATTGCCTATAAATACTTTACAATGCATAAATCTTCACTGAAGAATTGTTGTCTACCTTTACTTATTCCATCATTTCAGGATTCTATCATTCCTCCATCCCTGTTCGAAAGCCTGTTTTTTGATCTATACTAGCAAAACAGGAATTCACCCAGTAAAGATTTACCATTACTGCCATTCTGGTGCTAAGTTTTAAATTACTCAAACATCTGTCTTCAACTGACGGATATTTGTGAAACATCTGTCCTCCACAGAGCAAGTAAACATTCAGTCCCATTTGAAAGGGTGAAGTGACATGGGGTTGATGAATAGGACAGGGCTTATGGAGCCTTTCAGAGGAGATTTGTCATTTTAAAAATATTTCTTACATAGAAACATAGAAGACTGACGGCAGAAAAAGACCTCATGGTCCATCTAGTCTGCCCTTATACTATTTATTTTTATTTATTTATTTATTCATTTGTCCAATACACAAATACATAGGAAGAAAAATAGACATGTAGTAATATATATAAGGGTAAAAGTGAACTTAGAGGAGAGGATATATGAAAGGAAGAAAATATATATGAAAAGTTAGAGAAAGGAAAGACAATTGGACAGGGGACGAAAGGCACACCAGTGCACTTATGTACGCCCCTTCCTGTATTTTATCTTACAGTGGATATATGTTTATCCCAGGCATGTTTAAATTCAGTTACTGTGGATTTACCAACCACGTCTGCTGGAAGTTTGTTCCAAGGATTGTTCCAAGGATCTTTCAGTAAAATAATATTTTCTCACGTTGCTTTTGATCTTTCCCCCAACTAATTTCAGATTGTGTCCCCTTGTTCTTGTGTTCACTTTCCTATTAAAAACACTTCCCTCCTGAACCTTATTTAACCCTTTAACATATTTAAATGTTTCGATCATGTCCCCCCATTTCCTTCTGTCCTCCAGACTATACAGATTGAGTTCATTAAGTCTTTCCTGATACGTTTTATGCTTAAGACCTTCCACCATTCTTGTAGCCCGTCTTTGGACCCGTTCAATTTTGTCAATATCTTTTTGTAGGTGAGGTCTCCAGAACTGAACACAGTACTGCAAATGTGGTCTCACCAGCGCTCTATATAAGGGGATCACAATCTCCCTCTTCCTGCTTGTTATACCTCTAGCTATGCAGCCAAGCATCCTACTTGCTTTTCCTACCACCCGACAACACTGCTCACCCATTTTGAGACTGTCAGAAATCATTACCCCTAAAACCTTCTCTTCTGAAGTTTTTGCTAACACAGAACTGCCAATGCAGTACTCAGATTGAGGATTTCTTTTCCCCAAGTGCATTATTTTACATTTGGAAACATTAAACTGCAGTTTCCATTGCTTTGACCATTTATCTAGTAAAGCTAAATCATTTACCATATTACAGACCCTTCCAGGAATATCAACCCTATTGCACACTTTAGAGTCATCGGCAAATAGGCAAACCTTCCCTACCAAACCTTCCCCTATGTCACTCACAAACATATTAAAAAAAATAGGACCCAGAACAGACCCTTGTGGCACACCGTTTAATGTCATCTGCAAATTTGGTAAGCTCACCTTCTATTCTTTCATCTAAGTTGTTTATGAAGATATGATCATTTCCCACAATTTACAGATTCCCCAGTGCAGTTTTCTCAGTTCAAAACCATAACAAATAGAGCTGATAAACAGGCATTTTGACATCGCAAAATACGTTAAGGCCGGTTACGTCCCACAGCGTTGGCCTTCTCCAGGTCCTGTCAGCCAGACAATGTCATCTGGCAGGGCCTAGGGGAAGAGCCTTCTCTGTGGTGGCCCCAGCCCTCTGGAATGAACTCCCTCCAGAGATGTGTACTGCCCCCTCCCTCCTGGTCTTTTGTAAAGCTCTGAAGACCTACCTCTGCCAGCGGGCATGGGGACTGTGAGCCCCAATATTGTCCCTGGCCGAGGTGAATGATTTAATTGGATGAATGTGGATGACTGTATAAGAGTTTCTTTAGAATTTTTATTAATTTTGTATATGTCTTTTTAAAAAAATTATTAGATTTCTTCGCATATATTGCCTGCATTTACAATGTTGTACACTGCCCTGAGTCACTTCAAGAAGGGCAGCATAGAAGTCTTATAAATAAATACACAGAGAGATGTTGCATTTAGAAATAATTGATGGTAAACAGATGCTACACTAATAAAACATTTGAAATTCAAAATTTCCCCCTACCTGTTCAGTGAGCATGGCAGGGGAAAGATGCTTTCCACTCCAGGGGAAGGATACTGCAAAATCCCCATTCCTTCCCCATTCTGGGGCCAGCCAGAGCTGGTATTTGCCAGTTTTCCAAACTCCTCCCAATTTCCGCTACCAGTTCTCCCAAACCTGTCAGAACCTCATCTGTTTGGAACCCATAACGCATCTCAGACATTAACACCCTTGAAAATGTCCAAAGATACTTCACCAGAAGAGCCCTTCACTCCTCCACTCGAAACAGAATACCCTACGAGACTAGACTTTCAACCTTGGGTCTAGAAAGCTTAGAACTAAGTATTTGCCCACAAGATCATATGCTGCAATGTCCTGCCTGTCGGCGACTACTTCAGCTTCAACCACAACAACACAAGAGCACACAACAGATTTAAACTTAATATTAACCGCTCCAAACTTGACTGTAAAAAATATGACTTCAGTAACCGAGTTGTCGAAGCGTGGAACTCATTACCGGACTCCATAGTGTCATCCCCAAACCCCCAACACTTTACCCTTAGATTATCTATGGTTGACCTATCCAGATTCCTAAGAGGTCAGTAAGGGGTGAGTACAAGTACACTAGAGTGCCTTCCATCCCCTGTCCTATTGCTCTCCTATATCTCCTATACCTTTCTTCTATTCCTATATCTCTTCTTCTATTCTTTCATTGATATGTTCTATTACTATATCTTCTTTTCTATTCTTTCTTAGATATATTTTACTATGAGTATCTCCTCTATAATCTTCATCATGTATTTTACTATGTGTATATAGATATATACCAACTAAAACCCTCATTGTGTATTGGACAAAATAAATAAATAAATAAATAAAATAAACCTGCTGAGTTTCCCTCGAAGGAAAGCCCAGTTGTATCTGTGTCTTGACTGAGTCCAAAAGTGAAGAAGCTTCTTGGGTGAAAAGGAACTTAGAAGTTAAGATTCTAGAAAAACATTGCAGTGAATTCAAAATCCAATACATAGCCAAACTTTGGTGATCTTGGTTAAGATAATTAGGCTTGGAAAAACTGAAAAAGAAAATCCTTCAGCGTTAATTGGATTTAACTCTAAACTATAATTGGGATCATAAATCACTGTTTCCTCTTATCCAAATTATTCAGGCTAATCATAGCTGGCACAATTTATAAGCAATGTTATATTTATACAAAAGTAGAAAAAAAACCCTCACAACTCTCCGATCATTTTCTTTTAAAATAAAAAAAATGTAGATTTATGTAGGGTACAATAATAGACATTTCATTATGATGACATTTTGTTTCTATATATATATCCCCAAGAAAGAAAATTAATATATATATGCAAAATATTCATTCAGGACTATCTTTCTTTCTTTCAGGTGAATTGATCATTAACTTCTTTATTACTTGCTATATCAGTAGGAACATTTATTTGCCACTGCACAAAAGGATAATTGATTTAAAAAAAACAAACCCCTTAACTATGCTTTTTTACCCCTTTCAATCTAGGACAGGCAAACTCAACTTTTAAGCCTTACCACTGTCTCCTTATCTTGTCATCAATCTCATTTCAAAGGATAATTGAATGAATAAGCCGCATTGAAGGTCAAAACCCTGAAACCTTCCAAAAATTAATCTCCCACCATCACAAATGCTTTAAAACTCAAATTGCTTCAACTTGAATGAACTCTTCTAGGAAGTTACTTGGATATAGTCTTGCAGAAGGGGTTATACTGCCTTTATTTCCCCCCCAGGAAAGTATTTATGTGAGGGAGGGGGTGGGAAGAAAGAGAGACAGAGACAGAGAGACAGAGATAGAGAATAAAAACTCTTGGAATCCAACCTTTTCCCCTAAGTAATTTCTGAATGTTTTTCACGCTTCATCTTTGTTAGGTGGAAAAAGGGAAACTCTCTTTCTTCTCCCCTCTCCTTCTCTTTCTCTCTCTTTTTCTCACTCCCCCTTTCTCTCCCTCTCTCTTTCTCCCCCTCTCCCTCTCTCTTTCTCCCTCTCCATCCCTCTCTCTTTCTCCCTCTCTCTCCCTCTCTCTCCCTCTCCCCCCTCTCTCTCCCCCTCTTTTTCTCCTTCTCTCTCTTTCTCTTTCTCCCTCTCTCTCTTTCTCCCTCTCTCTCCCTCTCCCTCTCTCTCCCTCTCTCTCTTTCTCTCTCTTTTTCTCTCTTTCTCCATCTCTCTCTTTCTCTTTCTCCCTCTCTCTCCCCCTCTTTTTCTCCCTCTCTCTCTCCCTCTTCTACTCTTTCTTCCCCCTCTCTCCCTCTCTCTTTCGTCCTCCCTCCCCCTCTCAAATCAATTTTTAGAAGCTTTCCCATTTACAAAACCAACCCTCTTACCTTTTGCAAAGGTTTTAAAATAAGTGAAACACTGGTATGAAAGGAAGAGGTTTAAAGGTATAAGCTTTATTCAATAGGGCATTGATTCAACACTTAAGATTTTATTATCCAGCGTAGACTTGCATGTGTTTCTTCACCAAGAAAAGAACCAAGCAAACAAAATGCAGTTTCAGGTCAAATATTCTGTTCCTTACATTTCTTCTTTTGTGGCCCAATAGGGTAAAAGTCTCAGTGGCTCACCGAATTTGCCCTTCCTGAAATGGAACTTTTTGCTTCTGGCCTCAGGAAAAAGCACTTTGCCAATAAGAATATAAAATACAGGGTTGATGGTGCTGCTGACGGATGTGAGCACAAAGGATAATACTGAGACGAGAGCAAAATGGTTAATTGGTCTAAGGAATAAATATATCGGTCCCCAAGTGATCACGGAAAAGCAGATTCCCAGGGCGATATCGACAGAGATTTTCCCTGGCTGGTGTAAATTGCACCAAACCCTCATAATCAGGGTTTGAGTGGAAATGACCATGACCGGGATGAAAATCATGATAGAGAAAAACGCAATGGCCTCGGTGTCGATCCTCAAGTTGAAGAATAACAAGAGCTGGTAAGTGAGAGGGCAGAAAAGGCCAGACAACAGGGCAGACGTAGTAGGAGACAGACAGGTCGACTGGTAGTACTGGTACCAACCTGGAGAAAGAAGGGAGAAACAATGGTCCACCAAGGTGGAGACGAAAAAATGAGCGTTATAACCTTGCATGACAAGAAAGAGGTACGTCAGGGGCAGGAGCAACTTCACCAGGGCATCGCTGGAGTTCTCCCAAATATAGTTGCTGAACGCTAAGAGACAAACGCTGCACAAAAAGATAAGGACCCCGAAGCTACCGATGGCTAGATTCCAAATGCAAGTGGTCCACACATTCCTCTTCAATTGGAAGAGGAAAAAAAAGAAGAGGATTAGGTTTCCCAGCAGGTCCAGGGTGAAGATGAAGACGACGAACTCGACAAGGCCACGGTCTCTCAACGAACAGGCCAAGAGGTTCGCGATGCAGTCGCAGTCGGCGCTGAGAGGATGGAAACCATTCCAGGGGGAAGTCAGGGAGAAAGGAGCATTCAGTTCGCTGGTGTTGAAAAGGCCGCTTCTGAAACGTTGCTTTTTCCCAATATCCGTCTTGTCGTCTGTACGGAGATGTATGTCCCCTCCTTCCTAAAGAGAGACAATGAGAGAGAGAAAGAGAGAAAGAGGCAGGCAGGCAGGCAGGGAGGGAGAGACATAGGGAAGGAAGAGAGAAAGATAAAAAGAGAGAGGAAGAGAGAAAGAGACAGAGGGAGGGAGAGAGAGAGGGAGAGAGAGGGAGAATGAGAGTGAAACAGAGAGACAGAGAAGAAGAGAAAGAGAGAGTAGGATAAAAAGAGAGAGGGAGAGAGAGAGGAAAAGAAAGAGAGAGTAGGATAAAAAGAGAGAGACAGACAGACAGTGAGACAGAGGGACAGAAGGAGGAAGGGAGAGATGGAAAGTGAGAGAGAGAGAGAGAGAGGGAGGGAAGAGAGGGAGAGAGAGAATGAGAGTGAGACAGAAAGACAGAGGGGAAGATAGGAAGAGAGAGGAAAATAAAAAGAGAGAGGAAGAGAGAGAGAAACAGAGGGACAGGAGGAGGAAAGGAGGGATGGAAAGCGAGAGAGGCGGAGGGAGTCAGAGAGGGAGGGAGAAAGGGGGAGGGAGAATGAGAGTGAGAGAGACAGAAGGGGGAAGAGAGAGAAAGGTAAAAAGAGAGAGGGAGGGGGGAGAGAGAGAGAGGGACAGGAGGAGGAAGGGAGGGATGTAAAGTGAGAGAGGCGGAGGGAGTCATGGAGAGAAGGAGAGAGGGGGAGGGAGAATGAGAGTGAGAGAAAGAGAGAGAGAGGGAGGGAGGGGGAGAGGGAGGGATGGGCAGACAGAGGGTTGTTATTATCTATCTATCTATCTATCTATCTATCTATCTATCTATCTATCTATCTATCTATCTATCAGATTTATATGCTTCCCCTCTCCGAGGACTTGGGGCAGCTTCCAACATATAAACGAAACAACATAAATATTCTAAATCCAATTAATTTAACTAATTAATCTAAAAGCCCTAGTAACATTAAAAATCACTCATTCCCATTCAAACAACAGACATGCATTACATTCGTCGGCCAGGGGGCTACAGTCTAATGGCCCCAAGCCTGGAGGCATAAATGAGTCTTCAGACTCTTGCAGAAGGCAAGGAGGGTGGGGGCAGTACGAATCTCTGGGGGGAGCTGATTCCAGAGAGCCAGGGACCCCTCAGAGAAGGCTCTTCCCCTGTTGACAGGATCTGGAGAAGACCGACTCTGTGGGACCGGAGACTGGGGCTCAGGCAGCAGGAGGCAGTCCCACAAGTAATCTGTTCCGATGCCATGTTACTAATGTCATATTGGAGTCATGAAACTCATACTCACTAAAAGGAAGCCAACGGTTGATTGTTTGTCATCGAGTAGACTCAATTTGCAGCAAAATCCACATCTATCTATCTATGTATGCGTGCATGCGTGCATGCGTGCATGCGTGCATGCGTGCATGCGTGCATGCGTGCATGCGTGCATGTATGCATGTATGCATGTATGCATGTATGCATGTATGCATGTATGCATGTATGCATGTATGCATGTATGCATGTATGCATGTATGCATGTATGCATGTATGCATGTATGCATGTATGCATGTATGCATGTATGCATGTATGCATGTATGCATGTATGCATGTATTTGTTTGTTTGTTTGTTTGTTTATTCATTCATTCATTCATTCATTCATTCATTCATTCATTCATTCATTCATTTATTTATTTATTTATTTATTTATTTATTTATTGTGAATAGGTAGAGAAGGTAAGTAAACACCATCCCTGCACTCACCTTTATAGCTGAACAGTTGAGCAAAACAGAGGATGTGACAGGGGCTTCTGTCCCAATGCACCAAAGGCTGAGCCAGAAGAGAAATGACATCACTTGTTTTTTTCCCCCTTCTTCCTAAATAAAGAGAAAACATCATGGGAATTATCAGTTTTGTGGGATATGTCTTATCCAACCAAGAGGAGTTTTTTCAGTATTTGAGGAGCTATCACAGATAAGACAGGATCAATCTATTCTGGACAGAAGGGAAAGGGGGGACATGATCGAAACATTTAAATATTTTAAAGGTTTAAATAAGGTTCAGGAGGGGAGGGTTTTTAATAGGAAAGAACAAGGGGGCACAATCTGAAGTTAGTTGGAGGAAAGATCAAAAGCAACATGAGAAAATATTATTTCACTGAAAGAGTAGTAGATGCTGGTAACAAACTTCCCGCAGACATGGTTGGTCAATGTACAGTAACTGAATGTAAACATGCCTGGGATAAACATATATTCATCCTAAGATAAAATACAGGAAATAGTATAAAGGCAGACTAGATGGACTATGAGATCTTTTTCTGCCGTCAATCTTCTATGTTTCTATGTTTCTATGTTTCTATGTTTCTATGTTTCTATGTTTCTATGTTTCTATGTTCCTATGTTCCTATGTTCCTATGTTCCTATGTTCCTATGTTCCTATGTTCCTATGTTCCTATGTTCCTATGTTCCTATGTTCCTATGTTCCTATGTTCCTATGTTTCTATGTTTCTGCAAAGTGTCTACAGACAGGACAAGAACTAACCGGTGTGGAAACTTGTAAAGGACAGACCCAACCAGGGGTGGGATTCAGCCGGTTTGCACCAGAGTCTGCGGAGAGGGGCGGCATACAAATCCAATAAATAATAATAATAATAATAATAATAATAATAATAATTTCACATCCGATTTACCGAACTGGTAGTTGCAAGGACTGGCTGACTCCACCCATCCTGCTCCACCCCTCCCAGGAGTGTCCATGCACCCCATTTTGAATGCCAGGTAAGTACAGGGCCTACTGGAAGTACCAGAAGTCCAGAAATAGGCCCATTTATCACCTCAGAAGGGCCTCTGGAGCTCCGGGGAAGACCATTGTCAATTGATGAAAGCCTCTGAAGCCTGGGGAGTGTGAAAGTGCCCCCCATCGTGATGCAGGCAGCTGAGTATTATTATTATTATTATTATTATTATTATTATTATTATTATTATTATTATTTTTATTATTATTATTATTATTATTATTATTATTATTATTATTATTATTATTATTTAGATTTGTATGCCGCCCCTCTCCGTAGACTCGGGGCGGCTCACAGCATACAATAAAACAATTCATAAATGTTCAGTAGTTCAGAGAACCAGCAAATATCACCTCTGGCTAGCCCCAGAATGAGGTGGGAATGGCAATTTTACAATATCTTTGGGGAGGGAATGGGGATTTTGCAGTATCCTTCCCCTGCCACACCCTCCAAGCTAATTGGTAGGAGAAAATTTTGAATTTCATCCCTGTATTGGATAACTATTTGTCTCAAGTGGTATAGGGCTTCCTGCATGAGTAGGGGTTAGACTAGAAGACCGCCAAGGTCCCCAACAGTTGATCCTGTTGATCCTGTTTTTTAAAATTATTATTATTGTTGTTGTTGTCATTATCATTATCATTATCATCATCATCATCATCATCATTATCATCATCTTTATTCATTCATTCATTCATTCATTCATTCATTCATTCATTTATTTATTTATTTATTAGATTTGTATGCCGCCCCTCTCCGTAGACTCGGGGCGGCTCACAGCAACAATAAAACAATGTACGACAAATCTAATAATTTAAAAACACTAAAAACCTCATTATTAAAAGCAAACAAACACACAAACATACCATGCATAAACTGTACAGGCCCGGGGGGTATGTCTCAATTTCCCCATGCCTGATGGCAGAGGTGGGTTTTAAGGAGTTTACGAAAGGCAAGGAGGGTGGGGGCAGTTCTAATCTCCGGGAGAAGCTGGTTCCAGAGGGTCGGGGCCGCCACAGAGAAGGCTCTTCCCCTGGGTCCCGCCAAACGACATTGTTTAGTCTACGGGACCTATTATTATTATTATTATTATTATTATTATTATTATTATTATTATTATTATTATTATTATTATGTCAGTACAACACAGCAAACGAGATCACTATGCTGGATTTCGTATTTCATCACCAGTTGGGCACTTCCCAAGCACCTAGGACTGTGTGATGTAGCGGTGAATTATGTTTGCCGATCCCAGTAAAGCAGCCTTTTGCAATTGACAGATGGAGATTTTGTCAATTCCGATGGTTTTCAAATGTCCGCTAAGATCCTTTGGTACTGCGCCCAGTGTGCCAAGTACCACTGGGACCACTTTCACTGGCTTATGCCAGAGTCGTTGCAGCTCAATTTTTAGATCTTCATATTTCACTAATTTCTCTAGCTGCTGCTCCTCAATTCTGCTGTCTCCTGGGATTGTGATGTCGATGATCCATACTTTCTTTTTCTCTATTATTATTATTATTATTATTATTATTATTATTATTATTATCATCATCATCATCTGAGAGTGAAGATAGGTATTGGGCATTGCTCCTTCAAATTCAGGGGCCATTTATTTTATTCATCAGCAAAATTTATAGATTCGAACCAAGCAAATAAGACATGTTATTTTCAGCTCCATGCCAATTCAGGTGCCTAGGGTTTGTGCCATTAAAAAAAATATCCCCCACCCCAGTTATACTTTAGGAAAGATATTCAAGACATCCCTTGTGTTCACTAGGGTCACAACCATGAACACAGACAAGATACAACACAAATGATAAACTGCTGTTGGAAATAGGCTTAACGGTATCACTACTCGTGAAGGCAAGTCTATATTCCATTCATCCTACCAGTTCTGTTGTGTTGCTTTGAGTTTTCTCGATAACCCTTTCCCTCTTGTTTTCACCCCTCTGATCTCTTGCTACGTCTTCTCTTTTGCTGGGGTTTTTTCCCAACTGTCACTAACGGTAACTTGGTTCTATCCCCATGTTCACTGGGGATGTCACTGCACTTACATTCCATCCACTATGATGCTAGAAAATGATATTCAACATTCTTCATCCTATTTTAGGGGGGAAATTTATCCATCGGTTTCCATCACTAAGAGAAACATCTTTTCATCGTTACTATCCTAAAATACTTTTTAGGCAAAAAAAAATGTTACTGTGTCGTCTGAAGATTAAGGCATAGTAACATGCTTTTGTATCTGAATTTCCAATAATTACATTAATAATGTATATAATAAATAATAATTAATTAATAACATATTAACATTTATTTATTCATTTGTAATAAATAAATAAATAAATAAATGGAGTCTCTGGAGACTCGGAGCGGAGAAATAATATAGGGTTTCCTGCTTGAGATGAGGGTTAGACTAGAAGACCTCCAAGGTCCCTTCCAACTCTGTTACTGAAATTATGTCAACACAAAAAACAATTTAAATAGCACTTTCTTTTCTGGAAAAATAAAAGAACCGATCCTATTTTAAAAAGTGATTCCAAGCCTATTTCACAGTTGATGGGTAAATCTCTTTTTATATTTAATTTCACTTAAGGAAATTCAGGCAGGAAAATTCTCCGGAACATTTTTCCCTCTTCTTTTGGTTCTCATTTGGTTTGGTAAAACAGAATTGGTTTTTGAAATTTTTTTCTAAGGAAAAAGAATTTCAGAGAGTTACTCGTGGCAAACATGTGCTGCTGATGCCACTATTACAATGTTGGGCATTCATGAGTCCAAGAATAGAGTAGAGTAGAGTAGAGTAGAGTAGAGTAGAACAGAACAGAACAGAACAGAATAGAATAGAATAGAATAGAATAGAATAGAATAGAGTAGAATAGAATAGTTAGAAGGGACCTTGGAGGTCTTCTAGTCCAACCCCCCACTTAGGCAGGAAACTCTACACTAGTTCAGACAAATAGTTATTCAATATTTTGGAGGCAAGTGGTGCCACTGATTAATTGTTCTATCAGTAAATTTCTCCTGGTCACCTAACATCAAAAACATCATCAAAAAAGCACAACAAAGAATGTTCTTTCTGCGCCAGCTCAGGAAGCTCAAACTGGCCAAGGAGCTGCTGATACAGTTCTACAGAGGAATCATTGAGTCTGTCATCTGCACCTCTATAACTGTCTGGTTTGGTGCTGCAACCCAACAGGACACAGACTTCAGAGGAGAATCAGAACTGCAGAAAAAACAATTGCTGCCAACCTGCCTTCCATTGAGGACCTGTATACTGAAGGAGTCAAAAAGAGGGCGGGGAAAATATTTACTGACCCCTCACATCCTGGACACAAATTGTTTCAACTCCTACCCTCAAAACATCGCTACAGAGCACTGCACACCAAGACAACTAGACACAAGAACAGTTTTTTTCCGAACTCCATCACTCTATTAAACAAATAATTCCCTCAACACTGTCAGACTTTCTACTAAATCTGCACTTCTATTCTACTATGGATTTTGTGTGCTGTTGTATCTTTCACTATTCATGTCTCTCTGATTTCAAGAAGGAATGACTGCTTTTGAGAAAAAAAAGCTGGAATATTAGAAAATTAGTCCACTTAGTTCCTCTTGGTCCAATTTAGATGAAAAATTTAATGCCCAGTAATAGATTTACCTTCTTCTTTAAATGAATAACAGGGTTGTACGGGATTTGGAGTCCCTTCAAGCAGGAGATCCTATACCAGTGGTTCTCAACCTTTCTAATGCTGTGACCCCTTAATACAGTTCCTCATATTGTGGTGACCCCTAACCATAAGTGTAGCACCAATTCTCCCAACAGAGCTTTAAGCTGATTGGCAGGAAGGTCAGAGGGACACCCCCACTGTAAATGCCTGATTGGTCGGATTGTAAAAATATGTTCCAAAGTGTCAGAATAGAAGCTTTAGGTCCTAACATCATGTGAAATTTGTCTTTTCCCTTGGTCTTAGGCGACCCCTGTGAAACGCTTGTTCGATCCCCAAAAGGGGTCCCAATCCCCCAGGTTGAGAACCCCTGCCCTATACTATTTCAGACAAATAGTTGTCCAATCCTTTAAAAATCTCCAGCAGAAAACCAAGAAAGTCCAGTTGCCTTTTGAAAAAGCACCTTTAAGCAACTATGGTTTGGATGGTTGTGAATCACTATAGAAACCACCAATGATGGAGCACCCACAACTTAGGAAGGCAAGCCGTTCCACTGGTTAATTGTTCTCACTGTCAGTCAAGTTTGGAGTGGTTAACATTAAGTTTGAATCTGTTGCATGCTCTTGTGTTGTTGCAGTTGAAGCTGAAGTAGTTGTTGCCAGGCACGACATTGCAGCATATGATCTTGTGGGCAATACTTAGATCATGTTTTAGGCGTCGTAGTTCTAAGCTTTCTAAACCCAGGATTGTTAGTCTAGTTTCGTGGGGTATTTTGTTTTGAGTGGAGGAGTGAAGGGCTCTTCTGGTGAAGTATCTTTGGACATTTTCGAGGGTGTTGATGTCAGAGATGTGATATGGATTCCAGACAGATGAGCTGTATTCGAGGATGGGTCTGGTGAATGTTTTGTAGGCTCTGGTGAGTAGTGTGAGATTACCTCATTCAACGGCCCCTGGCCTGCCTGAAAATCCAGGTCTTAATGGCTTTATGGAAGGCCAGTACAGTGGGGATAGAACAGATCTCCAAATGCAGTTGGTTCCAGAGCATCGGAGCCACCACAGAGAAGGTCCTTCCCCTTATGACTGATGATATTATCGAGTTTGGGTAACAAAACATCTACAAGAAAACAACCAACTTCAGAGACCCCTCAATGAAACATAGAAATATAGAAACATAGAAACATAGAAGACTGGCGGCAGAAAAAGACCTCATGGTCCATCTAGTCTGCCCTTATACTATTTCCTGTGTTTTATCTTAGGATGGATATATGTTTATCCCAGGCATGTTTAAATTCAGTTACTGTGGATTTTGAATAACAGTTAAGAAATCACAATAAAACCCCCCAACACTTTACCCTTAGACTATCCACCGTTGACCTCTCCAGATTCCTAAGAGGTCAGTAAGGGGTGTGCATAAGTGCACTAGAGTGCCTTCCGTCCCGTGTCCTACTGCTCTCCTATATCTCCTATACCATTCTTCTTTCCTAAATTTATTCTGTTCTTTCACCGATATATTTTATTCCTATATATCTTCTCTTCTTTCTTAGATATATTTTACTATGAGTATATCCTCTATAACATTCATTATATATTTACTATATGTATATCCAATATAACTCTCATTGTGCAATGGACAAAATCAATCAATAAATAAATAATAAATAAAGAGATGGACAGAGACAAAGAGAGAGAGGATAGATGATAGATAGACAGACAGACAGACAGACAGACAGACAGACAGACAGACAGACAGACAGACTAGATAGACAGACAGACAGACAGACAGACAGACAGACAAGACAAGACAAGACAAGACAAGACAAGACAAGACAAGACAAGACAAGACAAGACAAGATAGATAGATAGATAGATAGATAGATAGATAGATAGATAGATGATAGGTAGATAGGTAGATAGGTAGATAGGTAGATAGGTAGATAGGTAGATAGGTAGATAGGTAGATAGGTAGATAGGTAGATAGGTAGATAGGTAGATAGGTAGATAGGTAGATAGGTAGATAGGTAGATAGGTAGATAGGTAGATAGGTAGATAGGTAGATAGGTAGATAGGTAGATAGGTAGATAGGTAGATAGGTAGATAGGTAGATAGGTAGATAGGTAGATAGGTAGATAGGTAGATAGGTAGATAAGACTTTTTTGAATAAGTAGCAATGAAGATTCAGAGGATTGACAGACAGACAGATGGACAGAAAGACAGCCAGCCAGTCAGATGTAGCCATGCCAAGTGACAGTAGCTAACTCCTATTTCAAGATCTTTTCCAATACCAGTTCATTATCCCTCATTTCCTCCCATCCATTTATCACGTCATCTAAAAATTCCTGTCGGTCTTCTAGCGTGTTAGCCATCCTGTCCAATTTTATGTTATCTGCAAATTTGATGTGCATTTCATTCACGTCAACATCCATGAATAAACCTGCTGAGTTGTAGAGGACCCAGACTGGATCCTATGGTTTTTGACAGTCTTCTCTTTACTTGGAACTGGAAATTCAGATGAGAAATACTTCTAAAAACGAAGTATTTCTGGACAGCATTACAAGCAGTCTCCAAAAATAAAACCAGAAGAGAGAAACAAAGTTGTAAAAACAGGCATTGTGTTCTGTTAACTCAAATTAAGCAGCTTGCATAAACCCAGCCAGGGTTTTTCAATTTCTCTAAAAGACTCATTATTTACTTTCTCTCTTTTACACACTTTATCTAGTTAATGTGCTTTTATATTGACATTTGTAATGAATACTTTGGATGCTATGAAGCTGTCGTGCAATCGTGGATAGACTGGAAATGAAGAAAAAGAAGAAGGGTTTTTTGATTGAAATGTTCATTACCTGTATAATTTTTTTAGCTCTGTAATCTTTATTTATTTTTGCTTAAAAAGTAAAGTTTCTTGGGAGCTGATCTGGATGCTTGTTGATTTCGTGTATAGAGATAGGTCATTTCCTGGTGTTAGTGTGCTTTTTCTGACTTTACCAATAACTAGTGATGGGCGAAGGATGCCAAGGTTAGCCAAAGTAGTGCTGCCCTCTAACCACTGCACCACTTCGGCTCTTAGCACTGAGCTAAGCAAACCCCTTCACCACAACAAGGTAGCAATCCATGAAGAGGAACATCGTCATAGGCTAAATAAATAAATAAACACCTGGACGGACTTATTTTATTTATTTTTATTTATTTATTTATTTATTTATTAGATTTGTATGCCACCCCTCTCCGGAGACTCGGGGCGGCTCACAACAATAATAAACAATATATAACAAATCTAATAATTTAAAAGAAACACTAAAAGCCCCATTATTAAAAGCAAACATACACACAAGCATACCATACATAAACTGTATAGGCCCAGGGGAGATGTTTCAATTCCCCCATGCCTGACGGCAAAGGTGGGTTTTAAGGAGTTTACGAAAGGCGAGGAGGGTGGGGGCAGTTCTAATCTCTGGGGGCAGCTGGTTCCGGAAGGTCGGGCCACCACAGAGAAGGCTCTTCCCCTGGGTCCCACCAAATGGCATTGTTTAGTCAACGGGACCCGGAAAAGGCCAACTCTGTGGGACCTAATCGGTCGCTGGGATTCATGTGGCAGAAGGCGGTCCCGGAGATATTCTGGCGCAATGCCATGAAGGGCTTTATAGGTCTTGCTTCGAATCGCTGTGTCTCCCTTCTCATATTCATCTTCTCAATCATTCCTTGCAGATGTCGACTTCCCTGTAGAGAGGGAGTTGCGATATCTCAATCTTGAATGTCACAGCACAAGGCTTTTGATCTTGTTTTCTGATGGTAGACTTCTTCGGTTATCACCGCAGACCTGCAAGATCACGCTAAGCTATTCGAAACCTTGATCCTATTCTCAGTTTCATTTATTCATTTATTCATTTATTCATTTATTCATTTATTCATTCATTCATTCATTCATTCATTCATTCATTCATTCATTCATTTATTTGATTTGTATGCCGCCCCTCTCCGTAGTCTCGGGGCAGCTCACAACATACAATAAAACAATTCATAACAAATCTAATAAATTTAAAAAACATTTTAAAAACCCATTATTAAATCAGACATACACAGAGACATGCCATACACAAATTGTATAGGCCCGAGGGGGGGGGAGAATGCCTCAATTCCCCCATGCCTGATGGCAGAGGTGAGTTTTAAGGAGTTTACGGAAGGCAATGAGGGTGGGGGCAGTTCTAATCTCTGGGGGGAGTTGGTTCCAGAGTGTTGGGGCCGCCACAGAGAAGGCTCTTCCCCTGGGACCCGCCAGATGACATTGTTTAGTCGACGGGACCCGGAGAAGGCCAACTCTGTGGGACCTAATCGGTCGCTGGGATTCATGCGGCGGAAGGCGGTCCCGGAGATAGGTCCTGAGACCAGAAGGCGGTCCCAGTTGGGCCTGTTTTTTCTCTTTTTTATATATTTTGGCCTTTCTTGCCTCCTCCTTTCTAAAACCCTTCTTCAATTCTCCTGTTTCTTCATTTTTCCCTGGTTTCACTTTTCAACCAGCCATCCTTCCTCATTTATCATGCATTTATATTTCAATTAAGATTCCTGGCTGTTTGCAAAAGCTCCCCCAGTGAGAAGGGAGAAATAAATTATTGACTTTGCCATCATCTGCACAGCCCATTACCACCTCATTTACCCTAATGACACTAAAAAACACTGTCACCCTCAATGCAGTTCATCCTTCTAATAGAAAATCCCTTAGGAATGCTGTTTATGCAAGTGGTAGCCATTTGCATATGTTAATGAGGCAATCATAGCTTGGGCCTTTCTGCAAGTGTGTTTTAAGTATGACAAATCTATCTGTGAGGGGAGAAGAGCAGAGGAAGCTTCTAGAACATGGCAGAGTTGAGACTTTCTCTGTCTCTGCTTTTCTTCTGCTAGGCTGTCTTTAACCATGTAAGAAAGTGATGGCGACCCTATGGCACCGGTGCCAGAGGTGGCAGGCGGAGCCATTTTTGCTGGCACGTGAGCCATTGCCTTAGTTCAGCTACAACATCCATGTGTGTGCCAGCCAGCTGATTTTTGGCTGATTTTTGGTGTTTTTGGCTTGCAAAGAGCCTCTGGGGGGATGGAGGAGGGCATTTTTACCCTCCCCTGGCTCCAGGGAAGCCTTTGTAGCCTGGGGAGGGTGAAACATGAGCCTACTGGGCCCACCAGAAGTTGGGAAACAAAGGCCCTGTGGAGGCCAGAATTCACAGGTACAAATTTCAGACACACACACGTTTGAAAATTCAAAACAATGTTCTTTATAATGAAAATTCACTTAACCCTGCTGTTCTGTTCGGGTCGTATGTGACCCGAAACCAAGTTTGAGTCCCCTGTAAAAAATCATAACTTTTCATCATTTCATGGGTTCTCTCTATGAGAATTTTTTTGGGGGGGTGGGGGGCTTAGTTTTTGCTGGGCAAAAAAAGTCACAAATCTTCTGTTCCCGGGTCACCCTGAACCGGACCGAAAACTCTTCATTTGCAGTGCTTATCTTTGGTCTTTTTGAAAGCTTTTTTCACTTGGAAAGTAGTCTGAACATTTCTGCACACAATGATATGAAAATTGAAATGAAAAAAGTAAATCTTATTGGTTTATTTTGCGGATATAATGCACGCCCGCCCCTGTTTTTGTGAATTTTTTTTTCAATTTATGGATAGTTTTGCTTGCAAAATGCATTCTATTTTACTAAAGTTGGTGTGGGATTGGTAGCTTGAACATTTCTGAATATAAGAAAAATATAAAGGAACTGAAAAAAATGATTCTTATTGGTTTTTTAATATCAGAAATAAGGCCTCCCCCCCTCAGCTGCTTGCAACCATTTTCACTTTTTATTTTTTTTATGCTCCAAATCCGAAATATTCTTTAAAATCTTAGGCATTCATTTACTCAATTTAACAATGCTGATCATCAAAAAATATTTTTGGGGTGGTGGCTAATTGTTTTCTGGGCAAAAAAAAATCATAACTTCGAGTCTGTTTCTGTTCGTATATGACCGGACCAAAAATAATTTTTTTAGGTACTTGAATTTGATCTTTTTGAACACTTTTGCAACTGGAAAACTAGTTTGAACATTTATGAACATAATGATATGAAAATTGAACTGGAAAAATTGAGACTTATATTTTTATTTTGATCAAAAAGCCCCTCCCCCCATCCTTTTTTTAATTTCGTGTCAACTTCTATTTTTTAAGGCTACAAATCCCTAAGGAATTTTCCCCCAAAAGGTTTGATATACTAAATTGAACATTTCTGAATATACAAAAAATATAAATGAACTGAAAAAAATGGTTCTTATTGGTTTATTTTTGCCACAAAAGGGCCACCCCCCACCCCCGGCCTTGCTATGTGCCATTATTGTCACTGTTTATACATATTTGTCTAGAAATATTTGGAATATCCTTTTGAAAATCAACCACATTGTAGCCAGAGAACTAATTTTATGAAACAAATCCATTTTACTAAAAAAAAGTATGTAAGTTTGAAATTAACAGCATAATTTTTATATAAATTGAAATAATTGAACACAGGGGAGGCATACATTTATGTGCAAAATAAACCAATATGCATCAATTTTTTCAGTTCAATTTTCATATCATTATGTTCAGAAATGTTCAAGCTACCAATCCCACACCAACTTTAGTAAAATAGAATGTATTTTGCTAGCAAAACTATCCATAAAGTGAAGACTATTTAAAAAAAACGGGGGGGCGTGCTTTTCATCAACAAAATAAACCAATATGCATCAATTTTTCCAGTTCAATTTTCATATCATTATGTTCAGAAATGTTCAAGCTACCAATCCCATACCAACTTTAGTAAAATAGAATGTATTTTGCAGGCATAATTATCAATAAACCTAAAGAAAATTCACAAAAACGGGGGGGGGAGGCATATTTATGTGCAAAATAAACCAATAAGGATTAATTTCTTCAGTTCAATTTTCATATCATTGTGTGCAGAAATGTTCAGACTACTTTCCAAGTGAAAAAAGTATTCAAAGTGACCAAACATAAGCACTGCAAATGAAGAGTTTTCGGTCCGGGTCAGGGTGACCCGGGAACAGAAGATTTGTTACTTTTCTTAAACAGAACAGCAGGGTTAAACCAAGCCCTCTTTTGCTATAGCAAAGAGCACTCGTCTCCAAACAAACTGGTAATTTGTACAAGTCCCTTATCAGTTCTGTGATACTTAGCTTGCAGCTGTGAGGCAATTCACAGTCCTTCTTCTTTCACAAAGTGAAACACACTTTGCGCTGGTTTAGTTTCAAAGCGGGGGGAAATCAGCACACAAAAGGTCAAAGTCAGTAAAGCAGTCACGAAACACAACGATCAGATAATCCTCTACAATGGCCAAACCCACAGGCTGCTCTTTATAGCAGCCTCACTAATCACCACAACCCCACCCACCCACAGGTGGCCTCATTTTCTTTGATAATAA